>NC_060960.1:2221838-2276838 GCF_910589235.1 Vespa crabro
CGAACGTCAAATTACAGATTTGAACGATTATGATTTGTTAAACCTACGATCAAATATTCGAACGAAGATTATGTCTAATGTAACTAATACGGAAAAACGTGTTAATTGGCTTCTTTCATGTTCTTCAATGTTATGTACCTTCGAAAGCTAACATACATAGATAGTCCTGCCAATAGCCATGTGCATAAATGAATCCCGACCGAATTAATCGAACATCCGTCTCAATTACTCGGAGCACCGTTCACGTTCACGTTCACGTTCACGTTCACGTTCACATTCACGTTCACATTCACATTCGCGTTCGCATCGAGATTTGCTTCTCGTGCAAGTACTACATACATATACAGACGAACGTGACCGCACATATACAGGTGCACGCTTAGGACAAAGATAGACGCATAAGCGTCTCGAATAGCGGCTATAGTAGGCTGACAATTCCATTCCCGGCGGCGATCCTAGAGGACAATGCACCCTACCTAGGATAATTCACTGGAGCCATTATGCCTCCGTCCGGACAAGGGCTTTATTATTGACTTACGACTAATAGTCACGCTGTGGATTATGCGAACGTGCATCTGTGTGCATCACCTGAAATGCGCTTGCGTGTGAGCCTCCGTGCGAACCCTCTATCCCACCCCTTCTCCTTCCTCTCCCCTTTTCTCTTCTCACCCATACCACAACTACGAAGCTACGTGCCTCCGATCTATTGCTCATTTGATAGCGAATACTGATTGAACAAGAAGCCCTGTGAGACCGATAACCTTCGTGTTTTGCTCCGCTCCTACCCTCTTCTCTTTACCTTCTTCCTCTTTTTCACCTAACTTTATATATGATATATTTCTTCATATATATATATCAAAGATAAATGTTGATAAGAATTGTCATCCTTAGATGAGATTTCTTTATCGATCAGTTCCTCGGAACGAGATTCAATTTCTTTTTATTGTTTTACGAATATGATATCACGATGAATGTCTCTTATAAAAAAAAAAGAGAAAGAGAGAGAGAGAGAGAAAAAAAAGAAAGAAAAAAGAAGCAAAAAAACAGGATCTGTGATCAAAGGACTCGGTTTTGACGTCCATCGAAGATCGAGATATCTAGATGGTAGCATCAAATAAGCTTAATCGCAGATAGCGATAGAGATGAAGGGAAGGAGTAAATACTACAGAGAGAGAGAGAGAGAGAGAGAGAGAGAAAGAGAGAGAGAGACGGACAAGCACGTCCGGTCTACGGTAGACGCAGCGTAATCTGAAAACCAATCATACGGGCTCCTGGTACAATGCGATCCTCTTCGTCTCTCTTTTACGTTTCCTTCTCTTGCTCTCTCCCATTTTGAACCGAATCCGATCTCCACTATCTCCGCTATCTTCTAGAATTGCGGATTTCCATATTGTGCCGGTATATTAATCCATGGCTTTGACCGGAGTCAGGAGAGGCTGATGAAGTTCGAAGGCCGTACTGCCCAGAATGAGGGAGAGAAAGAGAGAGAGAGAGAGAGAGAGAGAGAGAGAGAAAAGAAGAAAAGTAGAGGAAGAAAGATAAAGGGAAATTCTCTAACATTGGAAGCTTTCGTGGTGTGACTTTTCCTACTCACCGAGAGAACGATAAAAAAAAAAGGAAAGTATTTTGTGTCGAAAGAAGAAAAAACATTCCACTGTTTTCTTCATTGACCAATGAGAGAGTTCTCGAAAATGAGACAAACGGTTTGGCCGGTACGCAAACTCTCGTAAGTTAATTCCTTTCGTTAGAATAAATTACAGAAACGAAACTAGCCTTTGAGAGTACTACGAGAGAAAAGAGAAAGAGAAAGAAAGAGAGAGATAAAAAGAGAGAGAGAGAAAAAAAGAAAGAAGAAGAGAAAGAGAGAGAACGGACTAATCTGTTTACTACATACAAAAGAATTTTCTCTTTTGTTCCAACTATAATAGTTGAAAAACTTTCTTCTAATTAGAAAAATATTTTCCTCTTTCTCTCTTGAAAAAGTCGTTTTAAAACACATGTTCCTATTCAACTTTTTGTTTTGTTTCATTTTGTTTTATTCCTTTTTAATGTAGGAGAAAGTTATTTAGAAATATGCTAACGTTTATTTCATGAATGAAAAAAATGTTATTTTCAGAAATAGGGTAACGAAAGATTTTGGGTTCATTGCGAATACTCAGATATGCTCGACGAATTTCGTAAATGCTTTTTTGATCCAACAAACGCTCCTATTGACGACGATGATAATAAGGGGTTTGGACTACGTTCTCTCTCTCTCTCTCTCTCTCTCTCTCTATCTCTATCTCTCTCTCTCTCTCTCTATCTCTATCTCTATCTCTATCTCTATTTCTATCTCTATCTATCTTTTTGAATATTTCTACGTATATAGAATGAGAAAAGAGCGAGAAAGAGATAGTAAAAGAGAGAGAGAGAGAGAGAGAGAGAGAGAGAGAGAGAGAGACAGGGAGAGAGAGAGAGAGAGAGATTCACCTCGTCTATCTGCAGTTGGATTTGAGGATAACAGGAGGGAACTCTCGTTTACTCCCTAGGCGCCAATGATGCCAATCTCCCGTGTAAATCGCGACATATTTCATGACACAACGAACCAGGGGGACTGCTAAGCGGGGGAGGGTAGGAGGATGGTTACTAGCCAGGGGGAGGGAAGGAGAGGAAAAAGGGGACTGGTCGGTACAGACGACGAGCTTTTTTTATCCTTCTCCCACCTCCAATCTGATCCACTTCATTCGCAATCCCGTTTCGAAATCCCGTTCATCGGGACGACCGAAGTCGTTCGAATGTCGAAGCAGTTTCGCGAATCATCGCTCGCGGATGAAAACTTTTTCAACTAACTCACTCGTTATTCACGTAGTTTAACATGCTTCAGCTCGAAAGACGACGGTCCGCCTTTCATGTGAAATCGTGAAATTTTTTTTCAAAACCAATGAGATCTGATTCGCAAATTAGTTCGTATCTTTCCTCTTATTCTATTATATTCTTACTTTCTTTTTCTCTATCTATCTGTTTCTCTCTCTTTCTCGCTCTTTTTCCCTCCCTCCTCTTTCTCTCTCTCTCTCTCTTTCTCTCTCTCTTTCTTTCCTTCTTTCTTGCACTCGTTCGAAACTACTAAAAGATATTTCTTCAACTCGTTTCGATTTATTTCAACGGGTTTTATCGCCTTTGCAATCCCATTGGAGGGAAACGGAAACGTCTCGTTCGAAGTGAAATTCTCGTTTCGTCGAGTTCGATATGTCGACTTTTCTCAATTTAAATCGTGAACTTGCCTATTCAAAAAAGAAAGAGAGAAGGAAAGAGAGAAAGAGAGAGAAAAAGAGAGAGAGAGGAAGAGTCTCATTTTTCTATATACCAGTCTTTACTCGTCTCGGAAAGCTTTGAATAAGATTTCGTAGTATATCGGAAGGGACAAGGTCTTTTTCAAACTTTAGATATGTTAACCAGAGTATCGTGGATATTTTAAAGGTTGAATTTAAAACATGATAACGTTGCAAGATAATTCGTCTAAAATAAATTTTCTCTTTTTTTCTGTTCGACCAGAGAGGAAGAAGAAAAAAATTATTCTCGCACGTGATTTTTTTATTTTCCCTGATCGAAATTATATATATATATCCCCATACGTGATATTTCAAAAATACAGATCTATCGTTGTAGAATAATAATTAACCAGAGATATTACACTCGTGAAATTATTTATAATTACTGCGAATAACAGTCGGAGTGTGTAATAACTTCGACAGGGAAAACCGGACGTCGGCCGTATTGCATGCAATTTTTGGAATTATCGACTCGTGAATTCCGGAAAAGGGAATTTCCTGTCCGTATCTGTGTGTGCGTTTTCCTCTCTATCTTTCTCTCTCTCTCACCCTCTATACTCTCACACAATACAAGCAGTACCAGGGCAGTCGATGCCATGTTTCGCCACGTGTACCACTGACGACGAGGGTGGAATGCACCCTCTTTCTACGATAGGAGGAAGGGTGTTTGTTTTCGATACGCTTTTCAACGAACGTCGAATCATCCTTCTCGTCGTCGTCGAGACGCTTTGCGGTTTACGACGAAGAACCTATCTCCTCTCTCTTATCCATATGCAAATTTAACTGCATCTTCGAGAAAGCACAGGTACTCTCTTTCGCATACAACCTATACGAGATCATCGTAAACTTCATGTGGGTCGATTCTACAGTTAGTCGTTCGTTTTAACAGAAGATTAATTCTTTGCGTTTAATCATGTTTTCATTAATGACGATTGAATAATTAATATATAATAATAACGAATATAAGAATTTAATACGTATTCTTATATAAATACATCAAATATCTTAACAATTTTTAATGAAATTATTTCTATTTTCTCTCTTTATAAATCATATATATCTCGTTATGCGAATAAATTTGTATAATAGATTGTTCTTATACCTATATTATTTACAATTATTTGTTTCATTAAACCTATATTATTCATTAAACCTATATATTGTTTCTTATACCTATATTATTTACAATTATTTGTTTCATTAAATCGTTAAATAAGTCAAAACAATCGAGTTATACAATTTCGAGGGATTACGTAATCCCTTTTGACTGTTAGTTACATCAACATATATAATTTCCAATAATTAATTCTTACACGTATGGATTGAAAAATCATTTTGATAATAAACGTGTTTAAATCAAATATTTTTGATCTTTCGAATGAAAAGGAAAAAAATAAAATAAAAAAAAAAAGAGAAGAAGAAAAAAACCTTTGTCATATTTATCCTAAAACGATCTTAACAACATTATTAGAATCCCATTTAAGGAATAGTTCACATTCGCTTTTATATTCCACTTCGACGTTCCATCCTTTTTTCTTTTTTTTTTTTCTTTCCATGAACGTGGTTTCATTAAAGTCCGCGAGACGTGTTTCGCCTATGCACAAGGCGAAAGCTGATTACGAAGGCGTGCGATGGTAATCGAGCGAAGAAAGGTAATTCCTTAATTCTCCGCTCGCTCGCTCGATCCGCTCAATTTAGTGGCTTCGTGCTCGAGAGCTCGCGATACGAAGCATTCTCGCGCTGAGGATGGAGAAGAGGAAAAAGAGAAGGAAGAAGAGGGGAAAGTAGAAATAGAGAGATGAAGAAAGAGAAAGAGACGATGAAAAAGCAAAACGTTCGTCCTACATTCGCGTTCCTTCGACATCTGGAAACTTGCAAATTAAGAGATTCGCTTACCACTACGAGGGATGGTGTCTTTCGATTATTTCCAAGCATTAAAAGGGTCTCTTTCTCTCTTTTTCTCTCTTTCTTTCCGTTCCTACCCTTCAAGAAACAAGAAATTCCACGAGTCGCAGCTTCTTTTCGAACTTTCGACACGGGTTTTACATTTCGTCGTAACAGAGGGTGGAAGAAAGACGAAAAGAGAAAAAGAAAGAGAGACAGAGAGATAGAGAGAGAGACTAGTATAAGAAGAAGGGATGGAAGAATAAGGGAAACGATGGAAGCTACGTTCGTCGTTCGAAGGTGAACCACACCTCGAACATCGTCTCTCCCTACTCTCTTCTTTTCTCCTTTCCCTCCTATAGTCGAACTAACCCCTGACGCCATTGGTATTCCACTCTGGTTCGCCAATATTGCGTTACCAAAACGCGTCCTGCAAGTCGAATCCAAACCGACGACACGCTTTTCTACGAGCTCAGTAGAAGGAATCATTTGTAAGTCACACCATGGTCCATCTGCTGTCTCTCTCTCTCCTTATTTATTTCTTTCCTTTCTTTCTTTCTTTTTTTCTTTTTTTAATTTTTATCTTTATGAGCATAGCTCTTATTTTATTAGTAATTTAATTGTTTTAATCGTTTTAATCATCGATATTTAGTTTATGACGAATTTTCATCGATTGAACGATACCGATTTATCAATATATGTTGAAAAAGAGACTGATTTTATTTTGATCAAAAAGGCTGACAATTCGAGAGTAAAACGTTGATCGATCAAACCATGTAAATTTTCAAATCAGCGTCGTTCGTGAGAGAGCACGAGCCTCTTTCGTGTTAGAGTGAGAGTTAAAGAGAAAGAGAGAGAGAGAAAGACAGACAGACAGAGAAAGAGAGAGAGAGAGAGAGAGAGAACAAAAGCGAGGGTGGAAACATTCTCCCTAGTCTCTCCTTCTCTCTGTCTCTCTCAATTTCTCCCACCGCACGAGCATGGAATCAAGTGTTTGAGATTATGACGGAGGCTTCGGTCACGTATTTCATTAACCGTCATGCCGTCGCTCCGCGAAGCTTCCAAGAGGGGAAGTGCGGGATCTCTCGAGGGTGCAGCTACCTGCGAAATGTGTTTGCTTTGCATTACGTCCCTACGGATGATCCCGTTATAATTATGAATGTCGTTGTTGCCTTCATCGCTTGATATTAGATATTTTTCCTACATATCTATTCAGATATCATAGAAATATTTTTTCAATCGTTCTCATTCACATTCTAATAATATCACAATATTAAAATATTTCTCGATCGTAATTAGAATTAGAACTTAGATATCGTTTATCAGATATTTTTTTGCGAATAAAGAATTCGTTCGAATATTTTTAACGTTTAAACGTTTTCCATTCGTAGAATATCTTTCGATTGATTCGCACGTCTCCATCTTCTGTCTCACCCCGAAAAAGAAAAAGAAAAATATAATAAAGTATTCTCACGTTCTATCGACAATTTTTCTTCATCCTCGACGTTATTTTCTATTTATTCTATTTTTCGTCGTCCCTTCAAGACCAACGGAGTACTCGTATCGACAGCAGCTCGAATCTTTTTTCATCCTTCTTTTTCTCATACATTCCGAGTCACAAGATTCATCCGATTCTCTCTCGTTCAGAAAGATTTCAATCTCGTTTGGTCGAGGTATCGACGTTCGTCCATCTCTTTCTCTCTCAATTTTGAAGGCTTCTCGATGTTGTACAGCTATTTTCCCTTTCATTCATCTCTCTCTCTCTCTCTCTTTCTCTTCTGTCTTCTGAATTCTCCCTTTCGAACATTTGTCGAGTAAAAATAGTCGTTAGAAAGAGAAAGATGAAGGAGAGAGACGGTAGTATAAACGATCGATGTCCTTATATATCGATCGATTTCAATGCACATCGGGTACAGGCTCAAAGGAAATTCACGACTGCTTCCGGAGGAAATTCGCAAAATCCCGGAACCGTGGACCCTTTCGATTTTTACCAACACACGACCCCCGACCCCTTTTTATCCCATTTTCCTTAACACCCCCGATGTTGTCGACAGATCGTACGTAAAAGTCGTTACATCCGATTTTCCAGCCTTCTCACTCTCTCTCTCTCTCCCTTTCTCTCTTTCTCTCTCTCTCTCTCTCTCTCTCTCTCTATCTATCCCTATCTTACAACCTTCCTAAAATCTCGATACTATCGCATTCTCGTTTGAGACCCGACCCAAGTGTGTTAAGGGGTGGGATAAAAAGAAAATGAAGGAAAACGTGAGAGAGAGAGAGAGAGAGAACGAGAGAGAAAAAGAGAGACGGTGGATAGGAAAAGGGAATGAGAAGGTTGAGACACTCTTCTTCTAGCTTAGGTACGAAAAGACTTTTCCAGGCTATGAATATATTAGAAGCAAACAAAGACACTCCACCACCAACTCGCTTTCCCTCTTCCCCTTCCCCTTTCCTTCTACTCCTCTTTACGGTCCCGTTGCTTTTCAGTGCCGAGGCCTCACAAGCGTTTATTAAACCGTCCTACAGACGTTTTCTTAAACACTTTACGCGATTCGTCATTATCCTTGAGTGTCCTGATGACGCAGTTTCTTCCTCCTTTGCCTCTTCCGAACGAATCTCCTCCCTCTCTTCTCGTTCTCTCTATCGTGTCGTCTCCTTGAAACATAGAGGATTGCTCTGGCTACGATGAGGGGTGGATTCAATTAAATTCATACCTCTCTCTCTCTCTCTCTCTCTCTCTCTCTCTCTCTCTCTCTCTCGCTCGCTCGCTCTCTCGCTCACTAGCTTTTGGTCGTTTTCTCGTTCTTTCTTTCTTCCTTTCTCTCGTTAGAAAAAAGAAAAAGTCTTCTTATTCTCAGATCGACCAAATATTATTACTTATAATGTTAAAGTGATTTTTATTTAACAAGCAATTTCTTTATCAATCGATTTTTCTTAATGGAAATTGAATATTTTTCTTCGTTTTTGAGAAAGTTTTAACTACGTTATACTCTGGATAACTTGCGATTATTCATACGATTATTTTAAAAAAGATTAGTTGCTTTAAAATAAATAAATAAATATATATATATATATATAAATTTTTTTCATAGTTTCTCGACTTTATGGGGTTTCCGATTTCAGACGGAAATCTGTTCGAGCGCCCTCACCGACGTTATTCACGCTGTCATCAATGGAACGGATGGTTGCCTCTTTTGTTATGGACATGCAGGTTTGGGTAAGTTCTGATTCGTCTCTATTAAACGAATATAAGATAAAGATAAAGTGGAAATTACAATTGATATAATCTGAATTGATTATATAACGTATTGTATTTAATTTAATTATCATTAGATATAATTATTTTTATCGAAATTTTATTAGAACGAAATGGATAGTTTTATTATCTTATAAAAAAAAACGTCATGCAATTTTGTATCTCTTTCTTATTTTCGCTTACAAAGCGCAATAGATCTTCGGAGATTCGTAAACAAATATTTGCCGAAACATCGCTGGTAACGTCTAATCAAGAGAACCATTGAACAACGGCATAGTACACGTTACAAGAGTACACGACACGTGCTGTATACCTACAAACATATATACATATATACATAGATACTACATCTACCTTATATAACGAATCTCACTTCGAAGATTAACTGGAGTAGTATGTATATGTATATGTATCTATATATGTATAATATAATATGAAATAATATCTATGTTGCATGATTTTCGATATATTTTTATGTCTTATGACGTCTTCTCGTTCTAACGCAGATGTTTGCTCTTGCAACTTACTCTTAACAAAAGTTAATTGTTATTCTCAAAAAAGAACAATTATAAGACGTATCAGAAATACTTTGTTATTTTCATTTGGTTTATTTTTTCTTTTTCTTTTTTTTAATTGTAATTTTTCGATACATTTCCTCGTCTTTTTCAACTTTGCAGTTAATTTGGATAATGCAGTTAATCTTTCATTAGAATGATTCGGATAGGTTTCTCGTTCGGTTAAATGTCAAAATTTATATACTGGTATAAATCATTAAGAAATGTAAGAGAACTTATTCATTATTGATTCGAATTTAACGAAGGAAATAGAACAAGTTTGGAAAATAATGGGAATCGGAAATAAGACGAATAACGAAACCACGAATAGTCGATTCGACATCCGATCAGAAGTCGATGCATAATTCTGAGAACGTTTCGATTCTCCAAACTAATCCTGTTAGCGTTCCAAATTTCCCACGAAAGTTTTGTCAACTTCCACTTCCATCGATCTCTCTCGTCAACATCCACGTTCTTCCCCATTTCGATATCCAAATTCAAATCCAAATCCAAATTTGTACGTTCTCTTCTAATTCGAAGAAATCATTTTCCATAGCGCATAGAAATAGTAAGAAATTATTATAAACTATAAAGATTATAATTCGAGAAACGGAATTTATTTTCTACAAAGGCACTTTTCTCCTTTCACCAATTTTTCACATTTTCAAACTCTTCTATTCACTTTGATGGGAATACTCACGAGAGAGAAAAAGAAAGAAGAGAAAGAGAAAGATGAAACAGAAGAAGAAGAAAAAGAAGAAGAAGAAGAACGTTGCAAGGAAAAGGAGATGAGCAAGAGAGAGAGAGAGAGAGAGAGAGAGAGAGAGAGAGAGAGAGAGAGAGTGAGTGAGCGAAAGGAAAAGGGATAGAGAACGCGGGGTTGTTTTACATTTTAAGTAGTGATATCGAATTTGCATGCAAATGCACGATTATGCGAGCTCGGAGACGAGAAGGAGAGGTGGAATGAGAGAGGGTGCCAGTGTAACACAAGTAGAAAAAGAAAGAAAATGAGAGAGAGAGAAAAAGAGAGAAAGAAAGAGAGACAAAGTTTCTTGAAAAGAGAAAGTAGAGAAGAAGAAAAAGAAAAAGAAGAGAGAAGAAGACGGCGTAAGAGTCACCTCCTAGAGGTAGCCAAGAATAGACGGAAATGGGTGGAGTGGAGTGAAGTGGAGTGTAGGGTTAAAGTAAGGGTAGGGAAAACGAGCGAAGGGATGAAAAGGTAAAGGATAATGTATGCTACTAGGACACGCTCCTTTTCCTTGTACCTTTCGAATCTTAACGCACGTTGCCAGAGATTATCTCCTTTCTCGTTTATTCCTCTATCGGTATAACAAGAGAAGAAAGAGAGGGAAAGAGGGCAAAAGAGAAGAAAGAGAAAGAGAAAGAGAAAGAGAAGAAGCACGAAGAACTCCTTGAGGCTCGAAGGATTTATGGTAAACTTACCGTCGGCTCTGATTAAACTTTGTTAAAGTTACACACCCATTCTTTTACCCGACTGACTTCTTTACAACGTAAGATCCTTTTTAGAGTAAATTACTATCGATCACATACCGAGTATGAGAGAGAAGTATAATGATTTTTCAATGATTAAATTCCCATCGTAAATTATTTTTTTCTTCCCGATCTAAAATTTATATCACGATCGAGATCATGATCGGAGCATGACGTTTCACGTTTTTAAACTATTCTAAAGTATAGAATATGCATATTCGCGTGCATATACGCATAGGTAACCTTTTAGTTCTCCTTCGAGTTTTGTGCGAGATCGATACCATCTGAAAAATGAATTTCAACGAGTAAGATTAAAGTACAGTTAGCTTGAAATCGATCTTTTTCATTTTCAACAAAGTCACGCATAGGTCTCATGTATTCTGCGTGAACTATAAAATGAATTTTTTCGATCGTTATTGTGTAAATAATCGTAATTATATTATTTCTTATATGTCTTTTTTGATATATTATCTCACTTTCCTTTTCTTTTTTGTATTACTATTAACAATTGATCTTTAATAATATCTTTTTATATGGTATATAGATACCTATCGAGTATGCTAGATAACGACTATTGTTTCGAAGCATCTCTTTCCTTCTCGCTCTTAACGAAGAGAAGTTTGATGGTTCATTGTCTCCGTGAATAATCGAAGAAACGTAATATTTCTTTTCAAATCTACTCATCGATTATTCTTCGAGATAAAGATACCATTCTTTTACCCTCAAAACTCTTTAACCAACCCCTTCCCTTATATTTTAACTCCTTCGATTAGAAAAGGAAAAGTATTCTGAAATCGATTTTCTTTGGTGACTCTTATGCGTCTTGTCATAGCCTTTCACGAAGGAAACGTTTATTGTCATATTACGATCTTTTCGAAGAACACACTCCGATAGGAGTAAAGGTACTATAAAGGGAACGATGGAAAACTTGAGTATCATTTCTGTTCGCTCGATTATAATTAACTATGACTTTGTTCTTTTAGATATCTCGAAGTATAATCTTGAATATCGATCGTTCAACGTATTAACAACAATAAACGATAAATCGAATATTTCTTATTTTATTATCATTATAATATTAAACCGTAAATCGAATTTTCCATCCACGTTTATTCCTTACCATTAATCGTCGATGAAAAGCCAGAAAACTTTCCAAAGTTTCTCTCTCTCTCTCTTTCTCTCTCTTTCTCTTCCTCTCTTTCTCTCTTTCTCTCTTTCTCGGTGTTATTAAGTTGGAAAAGTTTGGTCGCTTTTAACGAACGCACCTGGTAAGCTTGCTTAAAATTTCAAAGCTTCGGATAGAGTCCAAACTCTGACAGTAGAGATTATCGTCAGATACAGATTTCATGGATGCTATTTTAATAAAGAAAAAAAAAAAAAAAGAAAAAAGAAAAGAAAAGGAAAAGAAAAAGTGAAAAGGGAAATATAAAATGGTGTGGTAGCCGTGTGTAACGGTGATAGATAAAGAAAAGTGAAAAAGGGAGCCAAACGAACTTTCGAGCACTCGCGTCCCGCCGAGATACTTCAGGCGAGTCCTCGAGCAAACCGCTTTTGATCATCGCTACGAGAGAGAACGTAGTTTTCTCGCTGGCACTCTCGTTTCTCCTTTTTATATCCTAACAGCCCTAACTCTTTGCCGACGTGCCTCACGTTTTCTAACGGAAAAAGGAAAAGAAAAATAGAATGAGAGAGAGAGAGAGAAAGAGAGAAGGAGAGAGAGGGCGAGAGACAGAGAGATAAAGACAGAAAAAAAGAAAGAAAAGAAGGTAGAAAGAAAGGAGAGAATTGGAAAAGAGAAAAGATTTATACGATGTGGAAAGAAATGTGAAAAATTCGTGAAAGAAAAATCGAGAAAGGTAATCGAATGTGTACAATTTTCAAAATGGAATCCGCGAAGTGTGAGATATATGACGTTGGTAGATTGATAAAAAGTACTGTGCGTATGATAAAGAGAAAGGAGAAAGAAGAAGAAGAGAGAGAAAGAGAGAGAGAGAGAGAGAGAGAACGAATGGGGTAACACGACTGGAAAAATACAAAAAGGGAGAGACGAGTGAGAAAAAGAGAGAAAGAAAGAAAAAGATATAGTGAAAAAATTAGTGGGAGCGAAGAGACGAGAATGTGCGTACAAGTGGCGATGGGAATGCACGAAGAAAAAAAAGAGACAAGAAGAGAGAGAGAGAGAGAGAGAGAGAGAGAGAGAGAGAGAGAGGAGAGGGGAAGGGTAGAACGATGGAACTTTCAAAGCAACAGATTTTCTGTGCGGCATTTGTCGCACGAAAAATCTGAAAGTAGATGAACGAACAACGGCAAGGGGAGAAGTAGGAAGAGGAGGAGGAAGAGATAGATAGATATAAAAAAAAGAAAGAAAAAGATAGAAGAGAAGAACGAAGGAAGGGAAGAGTGTCGCAAACAGAGTCGCGACAATGAGTCCACTTTGTACTTTGTAACGCGTTGCTAATTACCCTCCAGTGTGCATAACTCTTATGGTGTATTCTTTCCTTCTCCCTCTCCCTCTCTCTCTTCCTCTCTCTTTCTCTGTCTCTCCATCCATCAAACCCTTTTGCAACTTCGAATATGTTTCGAGAGAGTGTAGTTTGATCAAGTACGATGTATTGAAACGAAAAGTTTAGATTAGAAAATAAAAAAAAGTAATTCTACAAGAAGAAGAATAGATCAGAAATAGGATATTATTTGATGATTAACACGTATTTGAAGACAATTTATCCGATATTTATACAAGATTCTTTTTTTTCTTGATTGCTGGAATTTCATTGTCTAAGATGGTTTAGATAAACGAAGGATAACTTTAGAGAAATGTTAGTCAGCAATGGGGAAGTATTAGAGTATAAAGTAGAAGAAGAAGAAGAAGAAGAAGACGGACCGAAACACACAGTCAACCATTGAGTTTATCCTAGCACCAGCAGACGGCACATTTCCCGGTCTTTCTAATTAAATAACAACATAATTCACTGTCTTACATTAAGACAATTAAATAACGTTTAAGATTCAACGGTAGCGTTCCTGCTTTTCCATTATTTCGACTGTTACCATTCCAGCCCTTCGCTTCGTTCCGATCTCTTTCTCTTTCTTTATCATACATACACACAAACACACACCCACACACACTCATTTCATTTTCAATTTATTTCTCTCTCTCTCTCTCTCTCTCTCTCTCTCTTTTTCTTCTTCTTTTTCTACTCATTCGTTCATTCATTCACCGCATTTTCTTTCTCATTTCATCATCCTTCTCACTTTATCATACTGTTTTATGATTTTAATAAAGGTGCTTTTATTTCCCTATCAATAACGCTCACCATGGCAGGCGTCGATCTTTTCGTAAAAGTTTTCTTACTCTTTCGAGATCGACGACCAACCCGATCATCCACCATTTTAATATTAAAACATGATACGACGTTATAAATAGATAAAATATATATTATTAATTAATGAAATATTCATGATAAATAATAATTATGAGGATATGATAAAAATGATAATAAACATTGTCATTGTCAAATGACACTGTTAAAATTTTCACCTATCTTCAATGAATACGATTTTAATAGCCTACATTTGATCTGCATCTGCATCTGCAAGCTTTAATTCACAATTACAGGTGTAATCGTGCGTTTACTCTAAAACCACGGCTCGTTATGACAGACCAATCACGAAACTACGTGGTATATCGTTGTTGATCTCTCTCTCTCTCTCTCTCTTTCTCTCTCCTCTCTCTCTCTCTCTTTCTCTCTCCTCTCTCTCTCTCTCTCTCTCTCTCTTTCTCTTTCTCTTTCTCTCTCTCTATTCCTCTTGACTCATCGACACCGTTTGGGGCTCATTGTCACGCTTTACATCTGCCCACTAAATGGTAAACAAATTAATCGCAACTCCACAGCGTACCGCAAATCAAATATCGCAATAATTGCATCTATCGAGCGTTAGTTGAATACTCGCTGTATCTATCAGTTGGCGTTAATTGAATTTTCACTAAATAGGAAAATCGATCTTCTCTGTGATCAACCTAATCAGTGCTTATGCCTTTTCATCTTTTCTTTTTTTACTTATATCTTTTAATTAGTTATTTTATTTTCTTTCATTTTATTTTATTTTTTCTTATCTTTTCTTTTCTTTCTCGGCATTTGCAGAAGTCAATTTAATGAAATTTGATGTCACGTTTTCTGAATCGTACACAACGACTCATGATCATACCACGACGAAGCTCGCATAGAAACGTTTGTATTTAACGGTAAGAGAACTCGTAAAAGAGCCGGTACCTAAGCATTTAGCGAGATTGAATGGAAGGGAAACGTTTTTAGTACGATGTTAAAGGAAATTACAGTACGGAAATAACGATATAGTTGAATCTTTATCTTTTCGTGTCAATCCTTTTGGTATTTTGTTAAAATCGAGAGAGAAAGAAAGAGAGAGAGAGAGAGAGAGAGAGAGAGAGAGAGAAAGAAATTAAAAAGAATTAATTTTGTTACGTGATAAATAATACAAACGTTTGAAGAGAAAAATGTGATATGGATACGTTTAAATGTCGAAAATAAAATTGACAACGTTATTATATAAAAAACAATTTTTCTTTCGCGAGCGAGATTGAATGTGTTCGTAAAAAGCAATAAAAAGTGAAAATAAAAGAAATTAAAACAAAAGCAAAAAAGAAAACAAAATA
The DNA here is from genome assembly GCF_910589235.1 of Vespa crabro. Classification (NCBI taxonomy): domain Eukaryota; kingdom Metazoa; phylum Arthropoda; class Insecta; order Hymenoptera; family Vespidae; genus Vespa; species Vespa crabro. The sequence goes on from NC_060960.1 coordinate 2,237,001, forward strand.
AAAGCAAAAACGAAAACAAAACAAAAGCAAAAACGAAAACAAAACAAAAGCAAAAACGAAAACAAAAAAAAAGGATCCGTTGATCTTGACAGAAATGTATTTTTATTTTTTCAGGCAAGTCTCACACAATGTTGGGCACCCCTGAGGCAGGCCACACTTTGGGCGCAATCCCATGCGCGATAGCGTGGCTCTTCCGTGGAATTTCCGAGCAACGTCAGAGAACCGGCGCCAGATTTAGCGTGAGGGTCAGCTGCGTTGAATTGACCACCGGCCAGCAACAGTTGAGAGATCTTCTTGCCGCTCATGCGAATGGTGAGTGTCTCAACGAAAAGAACAAATAAAAAGAAATAAAAAAAAAGAGACGATTATTTTCTTTAATAATTTTTCTTGACATCATAATGAAAATATATTGCTTTAATTAATTAGAAAATTAACAGCAGCTTTTGCATAGCTGACGTTAATTATCGTTAATTAAAATTCGTAAATTATTTGACGGATAAGAAAGAAAATGAGATTAGAATTGTGAGAATTCTTGATTTTAAACGTTATTTGCCCTCGGCTTTTAATAAATACTCTTCGAAAAGTTTCGACGAAATCTTGTTTCGAGGAAACGAGGTCCGCCATTTCTAACCTCGAATGTCGCCGAGGGACGAAGCCACGAGGGGCCGGAAAGTTTCGAGCGCTTCTCTCCTTTCCGTGATGGGGTTTAACGTTCCCGCAATTAATTTGATGCCTCGAACAATGCGGCCAGGTATAATCGTTCGGATTAATTACTGCAGAGTACGTTGGAATAATGAGAGAGAAAGAGAGAGAGAGAGAGAGAGAGAGAGAGAGAAAGAGAGAAAGAGAGAGAGAAAGGCAAAGAAGAGATAAAGGAAATCGTTGCACGCTCGAATACAACCTAACTTAATCTTGAAACTCATCCAATTTTCCAATCATCATTCTAATCATAACCTTGTTTTAACGAGAAAACCAAAGAGACAGATAAGTGGAGAGAGAGAGAGAGAGAAAGAGAGAGACATGTAAGAGACAATACTATTACGACTTTAAATTGTAATTAAGAAAATAATAATTAGTATTGATCAATGTTTCAAACTATTATCCGTGTCATTGAATACTAGCGAAACATAATAGTCATTATAAGTTGACCGTACGAATTGGAAACTAAAACCGAATAACGATGACAGTTCAATTAGACGGCGTTAATTGGAAACAAGATACAATTTCTATTTGTGATCTCTATGTTCTATTATTATATTAATGCTATCGAAACCGTTTTATATTTTGACGAATATTAATACATTTTGTTGTATTTTAAAAAGGAAAGATAGAGATAGAGATAGAGATAGAGATAGAGAAAAAGAGAGAGAAAGAGAAAATACGGATTTGTAAAAGGACGCAATCGATACGTTTTTCATTATAAAAATCCAACGAGAAAATATAACCACTTGAGTTATAGAGTCGTAAACTCTGCATACATCATAAATCCCGTTAGATTACGCGCGCCATTTCACCGTCTCTCGTCAAGAATTCTTCTATCTCTTACTCTCTGTCTCTCAAAAATGATACTGCGTTTATGGAGACGATTCCTTCGGAAAAGAAAGCGGAAGAAAATCGTAAATCGTGATACGTGAAATAAGAGACTAGAGGTCTCTCCTTTAGTTTTCTCTAGAATGCTTGGTGATCGAAAGAAAATAAGAAAGTAAGAAAGAAAGACGAAGTTCTTAGACGAAAAAAGATATTCTTGTGTGTGTTTCCATCTCACTCGGAAACGACAAAGGAAAAATTTTTCACGTGGACTTCCTATCCTCTTTCTCCTCGAACAAACTCGATTCTCGATGAAATTCCCGTTTATATTCGAATTGCCGGTTGAAATTCTCTTGAGAGTTACTTGATCAAAATATAAAAAAAAAGAAAAAAAAAAGAAAAAAAGAAAAAGAAAGAGAGAAAGAAAAAGGAACGTACCTTATCTAAATAAACCAAGGTACGTGCAACATCCTCGTTTCGGCAAATTCAAGAAGATGATCATAAACGTCGACGATTCGTCGTAACCTGCCAATTCTCGTCGTTTCTATTTTACCATGTCTCGTACGTGATGCTGTCTTGGCAAGAATGAGAATCATCGTTGTCCGACCATCCAAGATCCTTCGACTGGAAGTGATTCGAGTGTTCGAGGATTTCTCAAGACTGGTAATATGCAAGCAGAAGAAGAGAAAGAAAAAAAAGAAGAAAAAGAAAGACTGGTCGAGGAGTGACGAAGGGTGGTGGGGAAAGAGGAAGATGGGCAAATGCAGAAGGGTGGTATTGGCCGCAATTTGGTTTCTTCTTCACGGACCGCCGACTGGACGAGGTGGTCCGTAAAATTGAGAGGGCCAAGATCATTTCCTTTTTCCTTTTTCCCCCTCTTATTCTTCTTACTACTTTCTCTTCTATCTCGTCTATCCGTACACATCGTTTGCTTCCTCTCGAAGAATTGCGAAAAAAGAAGGATTCGCTGAACTAATAAAGACTCGTATTCGTTTCTCAGTACGTTATATGAAGAAAGAAAGAAAAAGAAAAAAGGAGAGAGAGAGAGAGAGAGAGAGAGAGAGAGAGAGAGAGAGAGTGAGTCACAATGCGCTTACGGAAACTGCGAGCGAAGACTCCGGAATTCTATGAAGAATGGCTCTATCACTCTGAAAATTAACTTCAGCCTCTTCTTATTCTCTCTCTCTCTCTCTCTCTATATATATATATATATATATATATATATATGTGTGCATGTGTGTGTGTATATATATAAAATATATATATATATAAAATATATATATATATCTTGGTATTCTCATCCTCCTTAACTTCTCGATAATTGGACGTTGGAATTGCAGGAGTAATGTGAGAAGAGAGATAGAAGAACTTATATACGTCTGCAGATATACATATACTACACACCTATAAAGTGTCTTTCGTCCTTATCTTATTATCAAGGGTGGTTAACCTATCTCAAGTATTATTACAACTTCTGTCTCGTCTAGTATAAAATAATCGTAAAAGATAACGGCGGATATCCTGATGAATACTAAAATAGATTTAACAACTCTGAGATTCTTTCAAAGTTATCCTTTCAAAACTTTCTTTTTTATTTATTTTTTTTTTCTTTCATTTATCGTAGAATCCCTTATAATTTCTCGTAAAAGAAACAACGATGAATTTTCAAATAGTTAAGTCCAATCGTTCTAACAAGTAAGACGAATAGTACGACGACTACGAAGATCAAAACAGACGATTTTCGAAGTAATTACCGTCTGCGTGTATCGGTATTCGTTTGATTTTTCATCATTGAATGCGAGATGCAAGGAGACGCTTGTGGTAAAGTGAGGAAAGGGACGAGGCGAAATAAATGAGAAGAGAAATTCCTGTCACGTTCGAAGTAATCGCGATCTCGTACGCGTACAACCGAGCCGGTTTGGCATCGTCGATTTTCTCGTCTCTCTCGTCTCTCTTTCTCTCTCTTTTTCTCTCTCGAAAGGCGATCTAATGAAGAGCCAATGCAATTAATTTCCTGGCTTATTAAATAAGTAACTCGCGTCTACGGAATCTACCGTTTATTCTTCATAAACGCTCTATCTCTTTCTATCGCATACTTGTAAATTGTTTTACTCTTTTTAATGGAATTTAAGTTGTTCGATGTCACTCTCTCTCTCTCTCTCTCTCTCTCTCTCTATCTATCTATCTATCTATCTATTTATCTATCTCTCTTTCTTTCTTTCTTTCTGTAACTCGTTCATTTCTATTTCTTTTCTTTTTCTTTCTTAGTAAACTTATTTTCTAGATATGTTAATATCATAGTATCTGAAAAGTAGATATACTATATTCGAGTTAACTTGGACTCAACTTCATTTCGTTATCTAAGCCTTTACGTTTTCTTTTACGTCGTTTACAGTCCATTCTAGTTTTGTTCTTTGCTTTCTCTCTCTCTCTTTCTTTCTCTCTTTCTCTTTCTCTCTCTTTCATTCGCTATCTTTCTTGTCTGTATTTCTTCCTTCTCTTGAGAACTCGATAATCCAACCTAGTAATTATTGAAGTTTTCTTAGGCACTGAAAACTTGCGGCATCTTTCGGCCAATCCAGAGATAGTAATAAAGATAGAAAGAGAGAATTCCTTCTCTCTCTTTTCTTTGTTTCTCTCTTTCTCTTTCTTTCTTTCTTTCTCTCTTTCTCTTTCTTTCTCTCTTCTTCTCTCCTTCTTCTTCTTCTTTCGCTGATTCTTACTTATGTTCCGATTCAAGCTCTTCGCTAAGTCAAATTAATTGTAAATCAGATTCGCCGTTCATTCCGTTATTTACAACGGAGTCGTGATTTCGCGAAGCTCTGAGAAGTTTCCGCTTTGAAACGTCTTCTCGTATAAGAACGGTCCGCCGGCTTTAATTAAAGACTAGATTCGCGAAAGTTTCAAGATTAACGAGTCGGATCGTTTAATTCCAAAATGCTCTTATCGCCGTTCAAAAATTATGACGGCAAATCTTGCGTTTAATATTTCCGTTGACTTCGAAAAGTGAGAATATTTCGAGCGAGTTGTTTCACAAAGAAAAAAAAAAAGAAAAAAAAGAAAGAACGAAAAAAAGGAGAGAAAGAGAAAAAAAAGTAGATCTGTCTAAAGTAACACAAATCAAACGGATAGAATCGTTAAAAACCATTTGGTTATTTTTTACTCATCAATAACGTTGCTGATCGATTATACGTCGCGGTCGTACATTGTACACTGTACTCAATTTTAACGGATGATGGTCAACGTCCTGGCCACCAATCGATATACACATACACATACGCACACTCACATGTATGTACACAATATGTACACAATTGAAGACATCAAAGTCATATAAAAATTGGGAAAACAATGAAATTTTAACTACGATCTTCGTTAACACTTCGTTTAGACACGTTACGACGAAAGGAAATAAAATTATCGAATTTCAAGGATCGAAGGAAATTTCATTTATTCAAGATTCATTTTTTAAATTACTTTTTACATAGAAGATCATCGTTAAATTTTACTAAAGTACTTAAAAGGTACTAGTTCGTCTTATGGGAACTCTTAGGAAAAATTTGTTTTGATTTATTCAAGACAAATATATTTATCACGTAGAAGTTATCGCGTAACAATGTGATCGCTAATTAGATTGTTTTGATTTCTTCTATACTACGTTCTAACATTGTTTTGATTAACGTCTCACGATCAATCGCATCCAGGTCGTAGAAGAGTGAACATTAGGTAAGTATTATACGTGTCTTCTTTTTTACGAATTTATTAACGTATATCAATGTATAACATATAATTATATCTATATATTGCTTCATTATATTTCATTTCTTTTATAATTGAAAACAGACGAGCCAAAATTATTGTTAACATGATAAAAATACAATATGATCGAATAGTGAGTTTGAATAAAAAAATATATTTAGCATATATATATTAGACGAATTAATAGAAATAACGTTATATCTATAATAATTTTATCGATTTAAAATATCTGAAGATGAAGATGATGATCTTCATGATGATGAATTTCAACCTTGATTCGATATAACGACATTCATCACAAATATCAACATTGTTTCGATTGAAGCACGTACGATTGAATGAGAATTCCGAATCAATGAAAATACAAAAGTGTAACATGTGTATATATATATATATATATATATATATATATATATATATATATATATTATATGCAGCCCGCTATATACTCATAGTTATAGTAATTTCTCTTACATGAAATTCAACGATAAAGTATCGTTCCAATTATCACCCAAGGAAGTTAACGAAATTATTTGGATTATTAAGTAAAGTTAATTTCTTAATTTTGTTCGTCGTATGCGTCTGCCTGCTTTGCTCTCGAATTATTAAATGGTGAAGAGATCGAGAGATCGTGATCTTTGCAAGTAATGTTTTATCGTACAGTCGAAAGAGGGAAAAGTAGAAAAGAGAAGATCACCGTTAGAACGAGTCAAGTAGAAGAAGAGGAAAGTGAGGAAGGCAAGTAGTCGTTAAGAAAACGACCTGTGAGTCTTTCTCTTCCTTCGTTCTGAAGAATTAGTCGTGGTCCATTGCTCAGTACCATTTCGTCGGGAGCCACCCGGTATACCAGAACGATGCTTTTCTTTAATTGCTCACTGCAAAGTAGATCCAAGGAAGAGAAAGAGAGAGAGAGAGAGAGAGAGAGAGAGAAGCGGTAGTTACCTATCCCCTCGTAAAACTTATGAGCGTGCTTTTGGTAAACTTCAACGTTCTGTTGCGCTGAAAAGTACTCAATGCAACGCAACGTTTCACATTGCAAAGTATACCTATTACAAACGTAAAATTATTATACTTATTGTTATAGCATAAAATCTTACTTCATATTCAAATACATCTACTCATTTGATTATATCTTTGAATAAAATTTATTTAAATTTTAATGAGATATAAATAAAGAGAAAAAGAAAAGAATATAAAATCGTGATAAGTAGTAATTAAAAACTTTCTTTAGATAAAATTTATAACCAATGTCATTAGTATTGAATTGATGCAAAAGTTCGTCCCATTTTTTATATAAAACTTAAAGAAAAATTTGATTTACTAAAAATAGTAATTTTATTTATTGATAATAGTAAATAAAATTTTTTTTTCAATTTTTAGATAAAAGGTGGAACATTTCTTTGCATCAACCCAATAAAAATATAGAACACGATAGATAGAAGAAAATATTGTTTATTTATATTAAACTTTAAAAACATCTCCGAATATCTCCGAATATTGTATTTTCTTTTAACGAATTTTTAGACGATAATTTAAGTTTCCATTTCAAAAAAGAAAAGAGAATCTTTTCGTCATCCGAGAAACGTTCTTGGTGAGCATGCCAAGATGAGGAAGAAAAGCTTTCTAGTGGAAGTCGCACCATCTCTCCGTTCTATTATTCTTCTCGCCATTTACGAATCTACGTGGAGCATTTATTTTGGTGAACGTACGACCGCGTAAAATACGCCGACTTTGTCTTCTCGTGTTCCCTCCGGACCTTCTTACCTAAGTAGAGGCTCCGTGTTTTCACTTTAATACGAGAGATCCGAGCATTCCTTAATTTTCTTCTTCCTCTGACACTTTGTTTCCATCTCCGTTTCCTTTAAATGTCGCCACGTTGATGTTGCAACGCCACGAGGCTACGACAACGGTATACATTGTACGAATATTTTTATATATTCAAGTAAAATATTTGAACAATTAAAATCTTATTAATCTTCAATACAAATTTGAATAAATTAAAATAATAATAATGACGTTATCGATAAACTTCAGTAAGTTCAATTGTTATATCATTATTTTTAATAGATCCTATAGATTCATAGAGAACTCACACGCATATTTTTGAAATTATTAATTGTCCACTACGATATAGACTTTTATTTCCGGGAAAGAAAAAGGTTCACGATTGAAATCTTCAACCATGGAGGTCATTCAAATAACCTTCCTTGGGTTATAGAAATTCAATAATGTTACAGAAATCGTAAGAACCAAAACAAGAGCAAGAGAGGGAAAGAGAAAGAGAAAGAGATAGAGAGAGAGAGAAAGAGAAATAGAGGAGAGAGGATAGAGAAAGATAGAAAGAAAATACACTGTGCGGTTTCACAGGCATTGAATTTCCCGACACGATGATATAAATATAATAACACTAGTCACGTTCGATTTCATTCGAAAGTAGCATCGATCACATATGTACTAATGTGTGTATGTATATATATATATATATATATATATATATATATATATATATGTGTGTTAGAGAATTTTACGAAAACGTTATCTCCCTCGAGAAAGGGCATGCATTCTAGCCCCTCGACGTCGTTTCGAAATAGCGAAACAGATCTTTTTTACTGCTATCCTTATTTTCCTCTCCGTACACGTTTCTTGGGAGCCGAGATTCGTGGACTCCTTGTCTTCTGTCATGGCTTACAGATTTCTTTTATTTTTCTTTTATACTTTTTTTATTTCTTTTTTCTTTTTTTTTTTAGTTTTTTTATATTTCTTCTTTCTTCTTTTTTATTTCTCATCTTCACCCCGATCGTACGACTACGATATATATATATATATATATATATAAGTTTCTACATATTTCTAAGCACGTTTTTGGTGACACATGGAAGCTTAAAATATTGTTCTCCATAAATTTCCTATTTTCTTATACTTTATAGATTATAAATCGACTTCATAATTTTATTCTTTTATATTTTAAAATCGCGATATGATTATTATCTTTATTATTATTGATATATTAAAATATCTTTATAAGTTGTTATACAACTATAACAATGAATAAGATATATCTAAATCGTAATTTTTTTCCGAAAATTATAACAATTGTATAAAAAGAAAAGACGTATCAAGTATAGAATTAAAATCTCATAGGAATATAATTTTCAGTAAATCGAGCATAGAAGAAGAAGGTGTGGCGGATCTTAAATGGCGGTGTCACATCCATTACACGTCTATATATTTTCCGGTCTCCGGTTCGTCCTACCTTCCTTCGTGGAAGATTTCTCTTCTTTTATTTCCTAAGAGTTTCCGTGTTCTTTTCCGCTCATCGTCTTCTCCTTTTCTCGTCGGCTGATGCCAGCTAGCAAGCCAGCTAACTGGCTGCTACTACTGCTAGTGCTGCTGCTGCTACTGCTACTACTGCTGCTACTGCTGCTGCTGCCGCTGATGCTGCTACGCGGCACAGATGCCGGCAATATTACTTGCTCTGGTCCCTTTTATGGATATTGCCACGCGACTCTGCTACTATATCTTTGCGTTCGTATGCTCGTATATGTAATAGTTTAATAATGTATATATACTGCGACAACCTTACTTCACACACATACACAATTATATATAAAAGCTGTATAGCTACTTTCGAATAAAGTAACACGAAGTTTCACATGAAATGAGAATATGAAGATAGCTTTCTAAAGTAACAATGATATTTCATTGGTAGGGTTCATCTTCTCGATTTATTTTTAACATAAAATACAATTTTTCAAATAATTTTATATGATATAATACAATTTTATTTTTTTTCGATTGGATATTCAATAGAAATATTTAAAATTTTATTACGTAAATTTTTGCTCCGTCGATTATTTTTTTATGTTCTCGATTTTTTTTTCTCGTTAATGATACGATCTTTTAAATAGTTCGTTAATAGGCTCAATTGATCGATGTCATTTCGTTAGATATTCAACGAGAATATTTGCAATTTTATGAATAAATTTTTGTCTTTCGAAGTTTCGGTCGCTTCAAGATTTTCTAACACTTTGTAGTCCTTTACTACAGGGGTGAGACGATACTTGATTATCCCGACAACTTGCTATCTCATGAATATTAATAACTTTTTCTTTTTCATTTATTTAGAGAATCTAAATTGGGGATTTTTAATTAACAGTGATAACTAATAACGTTAAATCTCTTTTATATACATAAATATATATATATATATGTTATATTAAATAATATTATATTAATAAATATAAATATTATATTAAGAAAATTTCCGTTCCTATAAGAAAAATTTTATATTTTCTTTGTTCTTAAAACGTAGTATCTTTTTTCCTAGCTATAAGACGAAATTTTCTAAAATCCAAAATAAAACATTGAAGCATGTAGAAGTATACTCGAATATTAATCAAACAGCAACGAGTACAATTTGTACTTCAGAGATATAAACTAAAGGAAGAGTGTCCTCTTACTTGTTGTCCATATCTTTTACGAGCGACTTCTCGCGAACAAGAAGATACGAGGAGCCGTCTAGCGGAGACAGTAAAAGACTAATTGGCACTTTACGAAGAAGATTATCTAAACAACTTATAATAATCGTTTAGAGAAGGAGACACAATTTTTCTCGTTAAATCTCCTGACTCGAGACGGAAGAGGTTGGATATGATCGTAAAAAAAATTATGTCGACTGCAGCTGGTAAAAATCCGAGGTCGAGTATAAAAGCAAAAGAAAAAAAAAAGAAAAAGAAAGAAAGAAGGAAAGAGAGTCAAAGATAAATTCAAAAAAAAAAATTTTATAAGTCCTGGTAAACGATATTTTTAATACCACTTTCGTGTTAATAGTTTTTTTTATGATTTCAAGGAAACCCTTAAAAAAGATATATATATGTATGTATATATGTTTTTAATGAAAATGTAATAAAGATAGGATCATGTAGTACTTCTTGAAACTTTTTAATTATTCTTAATACTTTTTAAAGAGATCACAAAATAGATTAACTTTTTATAATTATCTGCGGACACTTCGATAACCTCCTTTTGCCATCTTTATGTTCTAATATAATATTCATCATGGAAATTTATGTATATTTAATTAAACGTATCCATCGTCATTATGCATATAATGTCCATTTTCATACTTTGTAATTTTTTAAAGTAAACGATTTACTTATTCTCATATATAATAGTATTTGCAGAAAAAAAGAGATTTATTTTCATGTTTGTTCCGATATATACAGATATAAACAATTTATGTTAAATTTATATCTTCCCATATAAATGCTCAATTTAACGAACTCAATCGAACCGATCGTGCATCTTTAAATGTATACCTGTGAGTTTGCGAGAAGCTCTTTTTACGAATCACAGGATACGCGCACTATCGATCGTTCTCTCTCCATTGAGCTTCCTCTGTCTCTCCGTACCTCATTTCACGACGTGACTTCTACCAGCGTGCAAGGATAGGATATATGAACAGAGTTGAATGGAAGAGAGTGAGAGATAGAAAGAGTGAGAGAGAGATGTCATCGCGTGTGCATAACTTTATGAGTCCGTTATCCACCTTTCGACCCTATCATACATTAAAAGTTATCCAAAAAAGCGTGAAATTAACTCTAGACAATTTTGATTACATTTTTATGCAAATTATAATCGTAAAAATTGGTTCAATTTATGATTTAATAAGCACTGATAAAGCTGTACTGTGATAAATTGTGATATCAAAGATTTTTATTTTTTTTTTATTTTTACTAGAAATTAATTTGAATATTCTAATTTTTTAGTTTTTTATTTTGTTTTTTTTTTATGAGGTTTATTGTTAAATCATAAATAAAAAGATCTCTAAGAAGCTAAAACACTGAATCATCTTTTTCTCTTTTTTTGTTATCGTTCGAAAATAATTTTTGAAAATATTAATTTTTCAAGAGACTCTCCAGCATTGAATCTATAAAAGAAAAAGATCTGTTTAACGTTCTTTTTTGTCATTTGAAAATAATATTTTGAAAAACTTTTGACATCGAAACTGAGTTAAAAACAGACAGATTTATTCTTTGTTTTAGCTTATTGAAAATAATTTTGAAATGTCTGATTGTTCAAGGATTTCAATATTGAATTTACAAGCAAACAAATCTTAGAAACTTGAACCCAGACCAGTCTAAGCATAACGAAACATAAGATCGATTTTCCCGTAATTGTGCTTTTACCTTGATCACTATTTACAACCAAGTTTCGCATTACCTTGATTATTCGCATACTCGTGGCCGGTACCGAGCCGTACTACGGGTTGCACGAGGTGTACTATATCGGGAACGCGATAGCGTAGAGATAGTACACGGGCTCTATCTCCAGCGAGGTATCTTTCGACGTTTTATCGCCGTCGTAATTCAGCTCGAGACAGCTCGCGAATACCTTGGGCCTCAGCCGGACCAATTTACTGCCCTCCGTTTTGTCGATACTCCTGCACGCATCCCGTACTCTTGTTCATTTCCGAAACGAGTACTGTTTCTTCTAATCCAGGAAATAAATAAATATTCGATAAGAAAGACAAACAATTCTATTTTTTGTCTCAACGGATTACGTCTCTTTAATTATGTAAATAAACAAAAAAAAGAGAATAGGAAAAGAAATATAGATATATATTTTTCTTTTTTTTTTTTTTTTCTTTTTTAATAAATTACTTAAAGACAAATTATGCATTTATATAAATACAAAAAAAAAACGTAAGTATATCGAATTTTTTACACAATTCTTATTATTTTCTTTACAATTTTTTCTTAATTGAAGTTTAATGATTGATAAAAGTGTCATTCGGTTCGTTTACAGATTCAGAACAATCACCGGCCGTTTATCTGAGAGACGATCCATTGTTCGGTACATTGCAGTTGCAACAACACAGTGAGCTCCGAGCTCCAACTGCGGAACGTGCAGCTTTTTATCTCGACGCAGCAGTTGCCGGTCGTCAACGAGAAGATGGAGATGCTCACATGCTCTATACCTTACACGTGTATCAGTATAGCGTCGCTGGCAAGGGTGGTGGTACGTAAGCTCTTATAAATCTATCAAAAATATTATATTGTTGTAGCTAAAAAAAAAGATAAATCGTCTTTATTCATTTAATATAATCTACTAACTGAAAACATTTTCCTGCTAGATATCGGTAGTGAATTTTAAAAAATATACCAAGAATTCTATATAAATATACTTTCACTATCATAAATATTTTCTTCATCATTTACAGTAGCGTTAATCAAATTATTTCTTTCAAAAATTTTCTATTACTGTAAAAAAAATTTCAAAATTTTCTAAATAACTTTTTTCTAATTTTATCATCGATGAAAAATATTTTCAATCCGCAAAATATCACACACAATTGTCATCGTATCATTAAAGCAATACCAAAGTAAACAGTGCATGCTTGTAAGTTTAGTGACGATAAATTATGATTCATATACTATTATGAATGCGGTAATAACGGCGCTTATTAAATGCAAAATGTTAATTAAAAATTACAATGGAGTCATTATTTTTATTTCACTTGAAAAAGGAAAACAAAAACTGAGAATAATATTAAAAATTACATTAATGTAATTCGGAAGAAAAGAAAGAAAAACTTTTCAAAATATTTTAAAAGACGAATAGTACGTGATATAGAAAGATAATTTCATTAACTTCGTTTAATAGTCGCCGGTGGTAGAAGCAGACTACATCTCATGGACCTTGGTAATTCCGACCGTGGCAAATCGTCCGGTGGAATACCACTTTCGGGTCTGGGAAATATTCTCTTAGCCATTTTCAACGGACAAAAGCACTTGCCGTACAAGGAGCATAAGCTAACCCAATTACTGAAGGAATGTCTCGGCTCGTTAACGTGTCATGCGGCAATGATCGCCCACGTATCTCCGAATGCACAACATTATACCGAGACTCTAACGACCGTGCAGTTGGCATCGAGGATTCATCGAATGAGACGTAGGAAGATTAAGTTTGTCGGTGGTGGTACGCAGGGTACCGGAAGTGGTGGTAGCTCAGGCGAGGAAGCAGCCAGACAGAACAGCGAATGTGATCCAAGTTCGAGTGATCTTTCAGCAGATACTGTAATCTACGTTGGTCCATCTGCCGATGACGCAACCGATGGAGAACATCCACCGGTTTACATTCCAAGTTTGAATTCCGGTGACAATCGTTGTGCTATGGGTAGAGTTCTTCGTGGTTCAGCAGCTGAGAGACCTAGTAAGATACCTGAAGAAAGAAGTCCGGCACACAAGGCTACGAAAATAGCGAAAACTTTAACACAAACAGCTTCAAAACAAACTTCACCTGCTCACAGTGCTACGCCAAAAGCTAGTCCAGCGAGAAAGATATCTTCGAGCAAGGTTTCGAGTTCAAAGGTAACTGACTCGCCGAGTAGTAAGATTCCGGTAGCCGCTTCGAGTGGTGCTTCAGATGAACAATGGATAGATGGTCCAAGAATTTCAAAATCAAAGGTTGCCGAGGCTAGACATATGTTGAAAGATTCTCATCATAAACGAGAAACTTGGATAGACGGACCGATGCAATTGACTGGTCCCCCTCTGTTACCACTTCATACTCAACAACAACATTCGTCCGGCTATGGATTTATGGATAGCCATAAGAAAAGTATGATAAGGAAATGGGTGGAAAATCAGTCGTCCCAAATTCAAAGATCTAAACACGCTCAGTCACGTATGGAACCATTAAAAGGCACTGGACAATCTTCTCAATTTAAAGAAATGACGACGTTCAAAAGTTGTTCCGCTACTGTTGACGACGACGATACCTCTTTATCAACCGCTGAGAGTGATAGTCTAAAAGCTAACGAAATTGAAGACATCACTGAGAAACTCGGGGCTAAACTAAATCTTCTCAACGTTAAGTCAAATACCGATTCGGGATTAGATCTTACAGCTAGCCCAGTTATGGATGATAGCATTGATAGAGGAAAGTTAGATCTTCCGGAAGATGAGGATGACGATGAAGAAATAGTTGTACCACCTCCTTTACCTCTGATCGAACCTCTTAGCAATGGAGTTAGCAGAGAAGTCTCCATGGAAAGTTTGAATCTTTCTCACAAGGACATTGTACTGCCATCTAGACACTCACTCTCATCAGAAGACGAAATCTTAGAAATTGTTGAGGTTGAAGATTTAGAACCCGTGCCAATGCAGGACTCCTGTCTTCAAGTCACGGAAGAGGACATTGCCATGTGTATGGGTGAAAATCCTTTACCAGAAAGCGATCAAGAAGAACATCCTTTGAGAATCCTAAGCCAAGAGAATCTCACGGTTGTCTCTACGTTTACTGGTAAGTTAATCTAAATCTAAATTTTTTTATAACTTGTTATTCCCCTGCTCTAGTTTAATTCTCTAAATCACCTAAGAAAATTCCAAAAAAAATAATTGCGTTTAAAAAATAATCGAAAATACCATAGAACAAAGAGAAAGATTTGAATATATTGATTTCTTTAATTTCTTTAATACTTTGATGTAAAAATTGAATCTAATAAAGATTTCATCTTTAAATTAAACCTAAAAAGAAAGTACTAAATTTAGTACTTACTAAAGTACTTTAGTACTTACTAGTAAATTACTTTAATGTACTAAAAATTCACTTTCTTCGTTTTTAAAAAGATACTATAATTCTCAAAGCCAACGGTTAAACACATTTTGTAACTTTATATGATATCAGTCATTGGATCTCTTGACCAGTGTCCAGTAAAGGACATTAACGTCCAAAAAAAGAGAAAGAAAGATGGAGAAACTGAGTTAGATGTAATTACTTATCCATCTTAGAGAGTTTTCTTTTTTTCTTTTTTCGTCCTTCAGCTCTTTCTTTTCAAAGGATACATACGGACAGACGTACTTTTGCTTTTATCCACTTTCCTATCCTAAATGCGATACGTACGAAGAGATATGAAAAGAAAAATAAAAATCCTTTTCAGACTCAATGTCGGTGATGTCAGATACGGAACGCTACAGATCTCATTACCCACCGCCTGTTGGTGCTGGTGTAATGCCGAGGCCGTATTTCGACCACGAGGATTTCTTGGAACAAGAGACCAGGCACAAGTTCGATCAATTGGCACGACTTCACGAGCTCTACCAGAGCAAGCTAGCTCTTGCTAATGTTTCGAATTCAGCGACGTATCAAAGGGAGAATTCGTCCACTGTGAATTCCCGAGAAGCTCCATGTAAGTTATATTTTGTTAACATTTGAACAAGATAGAAAAAAAAAGAAAAAGAAAAGAACAAAAATTCTTTCAAAATATCCAATGGAAGATCAGCCGTTTTGTTTGGAACAAGTTCGAATATGTGAGTTGGCGCTGTTTTTGTTTTTGAGAAATTATTTTTGAATTAACATTTTATCGCTTCATCAAACACTTTAACATACATATAACAGTCCAAGCTGTTTTCGTTACTAACACTTTACGAGCTGCCAGGCCTAATTGTTCTACAGCAAGAAACAAATTAACGCAGGACAAATTCCAGCCGCCACCGTCTTCCGTCCGCCATCACGCTGTCAGTCATTGTCCCTTACGGACGTCTTATTCAACGACAATGCGAGCAATCATGGTAGTATCTACAGCGAGCCTGCATATATAGCTGGAAAGTCCGATCAAGAGAAGATATGTGACAATTGTCGTCAAAGTATGTCAAGACCAGCGACAGCATTTTATTGGTATCCAAGTAGCGTCGCTCATCTTGCCAGTCCAAGAAGATACTGCGGTAAATTAGGCGAGTGCAATATATCTAGTCTGAGGCATCCAGACGGTGCTTCGAATCCTAATTTAAAGGAAGAAATCGAAAGGATACCTGGGAACGGTGCTTCGGGCTCGGATCCTGAGGAGGAATACATTGAGGCAAAGAAACTCTTCACTGCGGCGGAGAGATCGGAAAGAACGATTACTGGCAAATCTGATATCGAGGAGGACGTTAAAATTCAAGGTGAAAAAAGAAATCATCAAAGCTAACGAATATTTAATTAACTCTAAAGTATAACATTTTTTCAACATGTTCTCAAACTCGTGAAAAATCCTTTCAGAAGAATATAAAATCTCAGATTTAATACGTTAACGCCATCGTGTGCTACCATCAATTTCTGTTTTTTTTTCTTCATTTTTTTATATCTATTTTACCGTGTCCCATTGTCAACATGTTAAAGAATATTTCTTCGAATTGTACATTTTCTTTCTTTCTTCTTTCAGCACCATCCTCCGGTAGAATGCAACGAAAAATTCTAAGTCTTGGCTCTTCGCTGGGTCTCAACAAAGAGGGTTACGAATCTGACGCCGATTCAGCAGCACGGGCAGCTAAATTGTCACCGGCTACTTTATCCAGACATCGAGCTGAAAGTTCAGGATACGACAGTGTTGTAAGGGACAGTGAGACCAGCAGTATCGCTAGTGATTCTTCTAGGCAAACCAGTGCTCTTCAAGAACATCAAGGTAATTAGCTCCGTGTCTATTCGAGATTGACAGACCTAAAAGAAAGAGATATCGTCGATAGATAAAGGGAAAAATCGACGAAAAAATCCTCTAAAATTGCTCCCCCCGTATGATGTTGTTCTTCTCAGGTGGCGCACTGGGCGTTCTAACCTCGACGTTGTGCGGGTGTTTCAGCGGTGGAACGGCGGGTGGCAGGGCGCGTGCTCCGGGCACGGCTTCACTCTCAGCAGGTGGCACGGCATCCGGTCGAGCCACCACTGCTGCCACCGGGGATACTCGTTTACACAGGCGAGGACGTGGACATCCTGGACAAGCGCGCGCGATTGCGTTCGGAGCCACGTGGCACGATGTCCAAGATACACAAACTGCGACTGCGCCAGCGCCTTCTTAGGCACGAACTCAGAGACGCCAAGAAGCGGTTGATGGTTCCCGACTGTCGTTGGAGTTACGAATGTTAGTAATTTATCTCTCATTCATTCCCATATTCATTTAATATTAAAATTATTAATTCGTCTTTATTACTGTCTGTCAATTTGATTGTTACTTAAAAAAAAAAAGAAAAATAAAATACCACATTAGTTATTATAATTTTAATTTACATTATTCTATTAATAGTGATTTCGCTAATCGTAAAAAGAAATTTGAAAATTATTTTGATAGTATTAACGTTTAACACTTTCAATGAGTTATTATTGTTTGTATTTATTTAGCAAGTAAATCCTTAAATAATCTCATTATTGTTGATTGTTTCAGTGCACGTGGAGGACAGTATGGACTGGCGTGACCCGTCCTTTCTCGAGGCTCTCGAAGCTGAAACTTGCATACTCCAGAAACGAGTAGAAGCTTGCAAGAGTCATGTCCTCTTGGTCACCTGTTTCGATTTCTGTCCTCAACGATCCTCAACGAGTAACGTCGCTTCACCGCAAGAAATAAATATCACCTAACGTAGATTCGGATCAGCGCGTATGACCGCGTGCTGATCGATACCGATACCAGTTAACCATCTTAACATGCGTCTTCTAATCTACCTACGATCGAATTTGTATTCTATGATTCGCTAGGTTGGAGATAGAGTTAATAAAAGATAGAGAAGAGAAGAGACGAGCGAGGTCGTCGAATAAAATGCGTCACCGACACCGACGCCGATGTCGCTCGACTCCGTCCAAAATAACTATTATGGTTAGTCAAAAAATCGTCGTAACCTCGTCTTACCATCGCATGTCATTGTTATCCTTTGTCCAGTTTAAGCGCTACAGGAAAAAAAAAGAAATGGAAAAAAAGAAAAAAGAAAGAGATAGAGAGACAGAAAGACAGAAAGAGAGAGAGAGAGAGAGAGAGAGAGAGAGAGAAAGAGAGAAAGAAAGAGAAAAAGAGAACTGCCTCCTCGATATTTTAACCTTTCAATTACGAAATCACGAAGAAAAAAAATCGCTTTCTCGCGAATCGATCTCATATTTCTCAATCGTCTATAAGTAATCTTTGAAACATTGAATTTACCTTCGAATATTAAAGAGCGTGTTTACCAACATACGATGACCTTGCTTGCTTTTTGTAGATGAAAGGTTAAAGGGACGGCACCGTACACACATGTACACACCGGTAAATATACCTACGTACGCGCACACGCACGTGTCTTCTTATTGGAGTTGTTAGAGACTATATCGAATATATATATAAATATATATATATATATATATTATATATATAAAAATATAAATAGTATATATCTATGTATTCGCGTTACGATTTCTCGACGTTCGAATTTCCTCGGTTCCTTTTTAAATGGCGTACGTCGAGTTTCAAATGACTCCCCACAATCGAGATAGATAAAAAAATGTTATTATTATTATTATTATTATTATTATTATTATTATTATTATTATTATTATTATTATTATTATTATTATTATTAATATTATCAATATTATTATAATTATTATCGTAATCATTATTATTACTATTATTATTAATATTATTATTATGGATTATTGTTACGAGATGTAGAGAGCGCTCGACAAGCGATTATATATAAATGTTTATATTTAATTTATTCATTTTTAACGTACAAAAGATAGGTGCTGCGTTTATTATCGTTCTTAATGCGTGTATCGTTCGTTGCACTTCGCGTTTCAAGTAAATAAAAATTTAAAGAAAAAAATAAAAAAATAATAATAATAAAATAAAAAAAAAAAAGAAAATAGACTCGCACTACCGTTGATCGACCGATATAATAATGATAATCATTGCCGAAAGCCTTTCGACGAACATAATGTAGTGTTTGGTAAATTTTATTACGAACGAACGGACGCGCTATTGCGTCCTTTTCCTCGTATCGTTCGTTCTAGTCGCGTTTAAAGGCAATAATATAATCGATGAGATCCGTACTGTCATACTGTCAATGATAAAAAAGAAAGAAAAGAAGGAAAAAAAAATAAAATGAAAGAGAAGAAAAAGAAAGAAAACAATATATGACTTCCAATAATACAAAGACTGCCGGCGAATAGGCCGAACTTTTTAGCGTTTCAAAACGATGAAGACAAAGAGAGACGATCGATTTACTATCGATTTACTATAAAATACATTCTTCAATGAGATTATTCAACGGGAAACTTATGCGATTAGAAAACGTGCCATGAAAAATATGGAGTGGTCTTTTCTAATCGAGAACTCGATTGTTTCTTCCTAATAGTAAAAATGAAATAAACGAAAAAAGAAAAATAAAAGAAAAAAAAATAAAATACATAAATACATAAATAAGCAAAGAAGCAATGTATAAATATCGAAGTTCGATCGCCATCATCATTGAGATTCCGATTCATGCTAATGTAGACGAGTCGTAGATATAAAATAGAAAACTCCCAACGAGCCACATGCTACTGCCAAAAGAGAGAAAGAAAATTAAAAAAAAAAAAGAAAAAAAAAGAAGAAAAAACGGAAAGAACGAAAAGAAAACGAGAGCACGATAAAATCATTTTTTGTACGATTTAAGAATTAATGTGAAAAAGATTAAAGTAAGAAAGATGAAGAAAAGAAAAAAAGAAAAAAGAAAAAATTAAAAAACTGCGACCGCAAGCGAACTAATTAAGATATACACGCACGTTAATTCAACATATTATCGTAGCTTTAATTGTTATCGACAGTTATCGCACTTCGTAGGGTTCTGTAACTTCACGTAGAAAGACGCTGATCGTGGTGAATTAAGAAAGAGAGAGAAAGAAAAAGAGAGAGAGGAAGGAGAAAAATAATTACGAAATTGCGTTTGTAAAAATGAAACTCGTAAGACACATGTAAGAAAGAAAACGTGACATTTTCGATAAACAAGAGTAAAAGAATAACAGAATAAAAGAATAAAAAATAAATAATAAAAATAAATAATGAAAAAAGATAAGAAGAAGAAAGTCAAAAGAAAAACAGTTAGATTAGTTAAGAGTTCTCGAAAATATCGACGTTGTGAATATGTAAGAGAAAAGACAACGTTCGGGGTTAAGAAGTAGACGGTCTCGAAGAGAAGGGAGAGAATGAAAATAGGCGGGATAAAAATAAATCGGTATACCAGTAGGCAGTTAAAATGCAAAAATAGAGATTCCAGTATTCGAATGCGTGTCGCGGCGAACCGAGATCCGATAACTATCAAAAACATCCCCTCTTTTTTCGTCATAATTTTCGTTTCGCATATATCTACCTCTCTTCAATTTTCCTTCGTGCATTATGTATGTATATACAAGAATAATGTATCTATGTACGTATGTACGTATGTATGTATGTATGTATGTATGTATGTATGATCGAATAAACAGGTATGCTCGATTAAAAAAAAAAAAAAAAAAAAAGAAAAAGAAAAAGGGGAAAAACGAAAAAAAAGTCAACTAATCGTAAGAACAAATTCTTCGATTGGGTGCTTCTTCGAGCTTTTAGCCTGAAATTCGAATTTTTGTTCCACCCATTTCTTTTTTTTATTATACATATACACACACAAACACACACATATATGTATTTTATATTTTCAGAAGAAAAATGTAATAATCACGTATGTAAGATAAAGAAATTTCGATTTGACCCACGTAAATATCTATAAGTACGCAAGTAAATGTGTAAAGAGTATTAGAAACTGGTGGGGATGTAATGAAAAAGAGAATGGTGGGGTTTGATGAAGAAGAGAATGGTGGGGGATCGCTGGTTAAAGTCATGGATCTATCGTTGAGACGTGCGCAGTTTTATTTTGACCTTGGTCCTTGTTACATTTACTCACATGACCCACGTCCTCGATATAAACAATTCCTTGTTAACAAATATCAAGATAGTACAATAACGATAAGCAATGATCTCTTTGTTATTTTTCTTAATAACAGATTTCTATTAGTAAAAGGCCGATACACGTATTGCATGCAATGAAATCAGCTAACTCTTTTCATAAGAAGAAATCAACTCTTTCATTGTTAAAAGTTTTAGATTTATCTTTATTCGAATGAATAAACGAACGAAGGAACAAACAAACAAACAAACGAATAAACGAACGAACGAACGAACGAACGAACGAACGAACGAAGGAACGAACGAACGAAGGTGATATATAGATCTCCCGATCGATATTTTTCTACGTTTTTTACATTATGATTTTCACAAACGATCTCGATCTCCAGGCGAGGGCTTCCAGAAAATTGAAAAAGAAAAAAAAAGAAAAAGAAAATATTTCTTCCATCTTGTTGAAGGACAGCCTAAAATTTTTGAAACTTTCAATTTCCGTTCTCCCGTCATCGCCGTACGCGCGTATCTCGATCGGAAAGCCACTGCCAAGAGAGCGTGTGTCGAGTCCATGTACCGTGAAAAAGAAAAAGAAAGAAAAAAGAACGAAATACTAGTATATAACAAACAATGAAACGTTCTAAGGAATATGATAACGATATCGATTATTTGATTGAAACGATAGAAACGATCTATAACGTCCCACTGATCAAAACCACGCGTCTCTGTATATATATTATACTACTTGTATCATATTTATATTTTATATGTACAAATTAGCCATGTAATTTCTTGTAATAAAGACGAATTTGCAACGTAGATCATCGTGAGGAAAATTGAAGGATTCAAAGAGAAAGAAAGAGAGAGAGAGAGAGAGAGAGAGAGAGAGAGAGAGAGAGAGAGAGAGAGTGGGAGAGAGACGGACGAAAGAAAAGAAGCATGATAAAAATCTTTTCATTTAGTATTTTCTTTTTAAAACAAATTTGAATCTAATTTAATGGAATTGAATTGATATATACTAATGTAGTTTCAACTGTATGTATTTGCTAACGAAGTTTGTCTTTTACAACGAAGATAAAAATACTAATGAATAGTTGGAAAATTGAAAAGTCGAAGAACGAAATGATGGAATAAAGTAAGATCGTGTTTTCTCTTCTCTTTTTGCGTAAAAAACATTCCACGTATGGAAGAAAAATAAAATAATGTAAACAAACGTTTCTTCTCGATCACGCCCAATTAATTCCCATCTGAATATTTTCTCGTTTTTTCTTTTTCTTTTTTCTTTTTCCTTTTTTTTTTCTTCTCCCAATTATCGTTACAGGTACTAAAAGGTACGGAAGATATAAAATTATCTAAGAAAAGAAGACATGTCTACGAGGAGTTAACGAAGATCAGAGATTAGACTGCTCCTTAGATATTCGGGACGTAAAGTGGATTATCCTTGGAACTGAGTTAGACCGAGCAACGAGCAGGATCGATGATTACCGTAATTAAAGCCATAAAATCAGGGCCGATGATACGTATCGTATCATGTAAGGCCAAGAAACTTAGGCACTTGAACGTCTTTCGACCGAAGATACAATTTAATCTAACTGTCTTCTTCGTTAATCATGTAAAATACGATAGACGAACAAAAAGTGCACTCGCCTTCGTATAAACTGTCCTTTAGAAAATATGAACGTTACCTCGTGAATATTACTCGATCACATTAACAATGATTAAAATTGCAAGAGACTTCAAAAATTTACGTAGGAGCTTGTCAATAGCGTCTTCGTTAACGTTTAACGTCAAAACCACCTGTCGATGTCGATTAGATAGTTCATTGTTATTTGAAAGATTATTTTATCTTATCAATGTACTTATGTCCATTGTAGTAAATCGCATAACTACGATTATTGAATAATTATCTAGAATAATGAACAGAGAAAGAAAGGCCGAATGACTCTTTCGGTAGACATCTCGAATCGCCTAATCATTCAATATCGCATCACTCGCATTAGCTAATCCGAGGATATTAACATGTAAACGTTAAACTATCGCGTTGCGTGTCATACAAAGTTCTAATTACGCGTGGGACATATTTTCTACAGACTTTCTGATCTAATAGTTATTTTTACAAATTTTACTAAACCTTGATTCACTAGTCTCCTTGAAAATTATATACTTTATTCCTTACATTATTCGTCTTGTAAGATCGTTAACGATTAACACCAAGCTCGATGACAAAAACTACTTCGTCACTCATAGCTAATTAACTGACTGAATTTTCTTTGTGATCGAGTAATTTTGATAAAAAAAAAATGAAACAAGCAACGAAATCTTCAAAATGGTGGATGAAATCTTCTGACTGGTTCGATCGAAAGCATTCTAATAATTTTGGATGAATTGTTTTTATAATATTTCTTATAAACAAAAATATCTCAAATGACACGTAGGATCATGAATACACGAACATGAGTGCATGCGCGCGTGCATACTAAACATACGAAACAGAAGAAAAAATAAAAGAAAAAAAAAGGAAAGGAAAAAAGAAGAATTCTTGAAAATCGACAAAATCCATAAATCCCAATCGACGCTCGTCCTTTGCAAATAGATAGTGTACATAGAAATAGTGAAAGAAGAAAAAAGAAAAGAAAAAAAGAAGAACAACATATACACAACTAAAGTGAAACTCTTTTTGTTTACTTAAGTTCGCCAAGTGGACGCGAAGCTTAGCCCTTTTATTTATTCGTCTGGATGGGCATCGGAGGCAAGCTGCCAGACGAATAAATCTCACGCACATAGAAGACGATGAGGAGAAGAAAAGGAAGAAGAAGAAGAAAAAAGGAAAAGAAAAAAGAGGAGAAGGAGAAGTAGAATAAGGTGAAAGAATAGGAAGAGGACGCCTTCGTGCGTTGAAGCAAAACGGGTTGGTTTCTTGCGTCGTTGAACGATCTAATCGTCCATCGTCCTCTCTATCTACTTTTCTCTTTTGTCAAGAGGATAAATAGAAAGAGAAAGAGAAAGAGAGAAAGACAGAGAGAGAGAGAGAGAGAGAGAGAGGGAAAGAGAGAGAATGAAAGAAAGGAAAAATTTAGGAAGACGTAGGTTGAGAGGAAAATCTTCCTCTAGTGATTGAAATCTGGCAAGAGTTTGGACGTTACATGCAAAGAGATAATAAAGAAAGAAAGAGAGAAATAGAGAGAAAGAGAAAAATAAAAGAAAACAAAAGAAAAAAAGAGAAAGAATAAGAAAGAAAGAGAGAGAGAGAGAGAATGGATCTCCATGTACGTTCGACAAAATTATCGCTTGGCACGGAAAAAAAGAAGAAGCAGCAGAAGAAGAAGAAGAAGAAGAAGAAGAAGCGAGACGTTGAGGCGGCTACTTGGAGGAGGCCGATTAGGGGGCGGCAAGAAGTAGAGAAACGAGCGAACGCACGAGAAAGAGAGATAGATAGATAGAGAGAGAGAGAAAGAGACTCGCATGAGCCATTTTCGAGAGAACCGATCTCTCGGCAGTAGCGTTAAGACAGTCCGAGAGAATGGCTCGCGACGCACGTTTTAACGACGTTTCGTGTTTGGCCCTGGTCATCCTCCTCCTCGTGCCATCTTTGCATGCTCTCTCAAAGAACGATCTCTACCCTCACAATGTTCCAGGAACTAATATACTCGAGTACGATACCAATGGGATTCTTCAATCGGTCGAGGCAATTCTCAAAACGCCGATTGTCTTTTACGATAAAGTCTACAATAACATATTCGTGAGTACATTAAATATCGTATTTCGTAAGACTATTCTTTGATTGTATTTTCTATCCTAAAGTTCTATCTTATCTCTTTATCGGTAGTTTTGGAAGAATATTTCACTGTTTCAATTCGTGGTATCTTTTATTTTTTTCTATTTTTGTTTTTTTTATCTTTTCTTTTCGGTCAAGAACAGCGACTACTATTTTTCATTTTTATTGTTTCTACGATCAACATCACACACATACACACACATACATACACACAACAAGTGCGCGCGCATACATACATACATACGTACGTACGTAAGCACGCAAGCATATACTTATAACGTATTTCTTTGAATAATATAAAATATGACGTAATAATATTTATAACATTTTCTATTTCGAATTTATTGAGAGAGAATTTTTTGATTTAAAAATAAAAATTATAATAATGAAAAAGATGACATCCGTATTATAGTCTGTTCATAAATAGAGTCTTTATTAGCGAAGTATATTTAGAAAGCGTCACGTCCGATTCTTATTGGCGCGAGTTCGTGTTCTTCTTCTCTGTAACATGAGCGAGGCGGCCGATATTAATCGTCGACTTTGTTCGCTACGATAATTTTGACGAGACTTACTTCAAGACGGCTCTATTACCTCGCTAGTCCTGATAATCCAAGTTCTTCGAGAGTAACGCAACCATAATATGATTATGAGTATTAAAACAATGAACTACGTAGGAGAAAGATTGATTCAGAAAATTTTTTCTCTTTTCTTTTTTATTATATATCTACTCCTCTCTCTTTTATTCTTTTTCTTTTCTATATATAGGACTTCTATTCTAATTTAATAATAATAAATTTTGTTTTTCTTTTATTTTCTCTTGTTCATTCTTTTCTTCTCTCTCTCTCTCTTTCTCTCTTTCATTTTCTTTATTTCTTCACTAAAGTATTTATTTCTATCATCTCCCAAATTCTTAATAATACCACTTGGCCAATATATTTGTAGCATCCGTTCTATTTTTATCAATCGCGTTACGACGATAAAGTTTTGGCGTAGAAATTCTTAAAAGAGAGAGAGAAAGAGAAAGAGAAAGAGAGAGAGAGAGAGAGAACGAGAGATAGAAAAATTTTTTCGTTCTTTGAACTATACTGTCGTGAATAAAAAAACATAGATGATATATTTGATTATGAGTTAACTCTTGCAACAACTTATAGGTACATATCATTGAGCAATAACTAAAAAAAGAGGGAGAGAGAGAGAGAGAGAGAGAGAGAGAGAGAGAGAGGGGGAAAATATGAGAATACAAGTGGTATAATTAAACAAACTCCAATATCTCCGTTAATAGCAATTTCTTTTTGGTATTTGGGGAGCCGTGAACATTCGTTCGTCCTCTTAATTCGTCTGCTGGACTAATCTGTCGTCATCTTCTAGCGTGACACGAATTCATTGAATGTAATGACGGTCAAATGGCTACGTGTCGCAATCGTTTAATTGTACTGGGTCGTCGCACGGGTCCAACCCGTTTTCTAAGGCTTTTTAAAGAGATCGTTAACATTTATGGAAAGGAATAGACAATAATAATAACACGTCTTTCATTCTACTCCAATCAATATTATAGTTCCATTCATTTATAAAGTTTCGTAGATGAGATATAAAAAATTCGATAAATTATTAGTTTATCAGATAATAATGATACGAATAAAAAATATTCATTAGCTATTTGTAAGTATAATTAATTAATTTTTAATAAGAATATTATTAATTTATTCAATATAAACTTAGACATACAAAAGATCGATTAATTCTCGTTAGTTCACGTTTTATCGTTTTTATGCATTTAATTAACAATTTATATAATTTCATTACGAATACAAAAGAAAGGAAATGCGATATATTAAATTCTATATGAGCAAGATTTCGAGAATAGACAAGAGAATCTATCGAAGAATCTCGAAGTTTGAATGTTGGCGGATTTGAGTCAGCGTCCCCTGTAAACATCGATAGACGGATGTATTTAAAAAGACAATTAACAACAAAGTCCTATAGGACGTGTTATAGTAGTTGTGATCTCATTATTCGTGGAATAGCAACGTGTTACAAGCTAGTCGTTCTTATGAATGAACGTTGATTACGTACTACGTGTTCTCTCTCTTTCTCTCTCTCTCTCTCTCTCTCTCTCTCTCTCTTTCTCTCTCTCTCTCCCTCTCTCTCTTTCTCTTTCGTTCACTGTAGTGCAAATCTAATTGAAAGATTCATCTCTCTTGCATCGGTTTATTGCGACTCAAGATGCATGAGCTCATGCGTGGAAACATGACGGCGTTCATGATTATTTTTCCTCATCTGATAGGATCGATTCCGTATCGGGACTTCTACTTTGAAATTCATCTATCGAGAATTATCGTTTATTCTTAAAAAGAAACAAGAAAAAGAAACAAAAGAAAAAGAAATAAAAAAAAAACATTAAAAAAAAACAAAAAGAAGAGTAAATACAATGCATGCATTTAATTTCTTTTTTTTTTTTACATTAAGATATTGCATTGAAAGATTCCTTTTTTTATATTTTTTTTATCTATCTACCTATCTTCTTTTATTTGTTCTTCCGTGTTTTTTCTTCGTTTGTTCCTTTTTTCTTTGTTATTTTTTTTCTTTTTTTTTCTTTTTTTTTTACTAAATCTGCTGCACACCGTTTCACGAACATGGATTGCACCCTTTGTAAATCGCACGTAAATGCTTTCAGTCAGCGTTGCAACGTGATTGCGATCTGTCATGCGTCGTTTCCATTCATCGACACGTCTATAATTCAATCGTCCGCTAGAATGATTGTCGCATTATTAATCGACGTGCCTGTACGAATACATACCTATAAATGTATACGTATACGTATATGTGTATATATTTATATGTATACATGTATGTACGTACGTACGTACATATGTATATATACGTATATACGTATATACATACATATTTTACATACATATATACAGATTCATGATCGTGAGTTTTCGTGCTATTCGGAACGTATTTCTCCCTCGTCGGAACAAGAGCGAGTCGTTTAGAAACAATATTACGTTTCGTATGTTTGGGGATCACAATAGATTCTTTTTATATTGATTTATTAAGAAATAGATCGTTGAATCGTAAAAGATGATCGATATTTTGATTACTAGTGTGTTCTTTTGAAACTGTTTTTAACAGAAGCATGAGTTCCATTGAATATCCATCGTGATGTTATTAATAAGTACTTGGAAATGAGCGATTATACTAATTGAAAAGATGACACGTTGTTATCTTAATCGAACTCTACGACAAAAGAAGTAGAGTAACAACAATGAATTGTTTGAATTTACAACAAAATGTTTATATTTCTTATCACTTATTTAGAAAAGCTTTTAAATATTTTAGATTTTCTTTTTCGCATGTTTTGTCATAATTCTTGGTAGAACTAATCGTATAGGATATCTCAATTCCTAAAATGATATTATCTCTCTTTCCCTTCTCTCTTTTCTTTTTATATATGTATAAAATCGATTTATGTTCAGTATGATTAGTATAACAAACGTTCGATTAGAATAACGACTGAGAAAGTAGACAATAAATGTCTACGAGTGTATGCACGAGTTGATGCAGCCTAGTCACTTCTCGTAACATTTAAGTGTATATATATATATATAAATACATGTACATGAAATATATAGATGATTAGACGTTAATACGGCGCGTGGTCCATACTGCAAAATGCTGTTAACCTTGCAATTAACCTTGAAGCTTTCCCACATTAGTCAACCAGTCATCTATTTAAAGTGAGAAAATAACGTCGAGTAATTTCTAATTGATGTGTAATATATGTATATATGTATGTAGATTGAAATCATGCAATAATTTTTATTTCTTTCATTTAACGTCGTGACGTCATACATCAACTTAAGAAACGATACAATGTAAACAATCGATTCTATATACAATCGATATATATATATATATATATATATAATTAAATACATATATATATATATTTTTTTATATTATTTATCTATTCAAGGAAATTAAATGTCAAAAAATACATGAAATTTCGGCATGCAGGAGACAATGTCGTTGACGACATGAAGAATTGATTGACACAGATATATATTGCGATATATACATTGACGGGGCTAAAAAGCGACGTTCTAGTTAGGAGTAGCAGAGGCTGCCTACACGACAATCATCTCCGATTCCGTCCGTTATCGTCGACGATTCGCAGTCATCAAAATGATTGCACCCGATTACACGATTGCGTTAGCGCGTGCGGCATGCGTTATCTCTATGTTGCTGTCCTGGTGCAAGTTTTACGTAGGTACTGCATACGTAGGTTCATCAAGCAAAGAGTATCATCATCGTTTTGCCTTTGCACAGGAACATCCTCCCACTCGAAGTCTCATAAAAATGTTCTTATCGAGATTAGATATCGAAACGATCACATCTCGATTGGTCCAATCAATTTTATCAGATAAGAATAATTTTTATGATCAATAAATTAAGAACAAACAAATAATCTGTCTCTATTCGTCGGGGATCTCTCATTAATAATATTTTTTTAATTCTTTAAAATTAATCTATATAAAGAAAAGTTATTATCAAAGAAAACATTCTTTCCATATAAAAATTAAAAATCAACGGAGATAATTTGTTTGATATGGATTCGATAATTATTACAGAAAATATTTTAAAAGAAAAATGAGAAATTGTTTTTAATTAGTGGATTTAATGGTTACGAAGGAAAATATTTTTAAAAAGAAATTGAAAAATCAGCGAATGTAACTACTTCTTCTTTCTTTTTATCACACACTCTCTCTCTCTCTCTTTCTCTCTCTCTCTCGACATACTATATTACTTCCTTGCATTCTTATCTATTTTTACAGTTTTTTCTTCTCCATTCACGCTTCCCCACCGCGATTATCCCCGCAAGAGTGTGTGTCATCGGCTTCGCTCTGACCTACGACCCCCCCGCGATAGCCCCGACCGAGATAGCACGATCGAGACTCTTGCTAGCTTTGCTAGCACGCGAGTGACAAATCATTTGAGTAGTCAAATAGATCGTCTTTGAACCGATTGTCCGATTAACTTTCTTTTTCTCTAAAATTATTTTTTGTAGTTTCTTTTTTATTCGTTTCTTTTTTATATACGTTTCGATTATTTTCCATTCATCGTCATTGTTTTTTAATTCGATTTAATTTATTTGCACAAGTCATGTCTATTAACTTTTTATCGTTGTTTTCTTTTCTTTCTTTCTTTCTTTCTTTCTTTTTTTTGTTAATATAAATAAACGAAGAATAGAAATGTGAAAAGACGTTGATCTTTAAAACAATTGAAATGTACGTTGTTAATAATAATCTAATGGATTACTATAAGCTATGAGACTCTTGATTGAAGAATGAAATTAAGCTGCCTGAATCTAGGCCAATTTTCGAAGGCAGCGAGTAAAAAAAAAGAGGAAAAAAGAAAAGAACACAATTTATTTCGACTGTCGACTTTCGTCGATCTCGCAATTAACGATGCGGAAAGATACGTTTCATCAAAGTCCGATAGCGATTGTATACAAGAAGTCTTTCTATCTATGTCACATGAGAGCTTTCTAACGATAAAGTCCTCCGTGCACTCACCATGGTCAGATTGTTCGTGAACATGTTTTCATGACGTAAATAGAAAATTCTATTAATTATAATTTTTCATAAGATAAAATTTATCACGTTCATGGTACACCGATGTTCAATTGAGAATTTTGTTTATTCGATTTTTTAGTTAAATATGTTTTCTTATAATTAATTTATTCGTTTTAACCAAATATTTAATGAATACATCAATTAAATACAAAATTCTACATTTTATTTGATAGATTCGTATGATATCTGTACGTATAATGAAAGATTATTTTAAAAGCAATTATTAATGCAATAATTATTTTAATAAATATAGAAAATAATTCGAAGGATCAGAAAGTTAATGAAATCTTTGTAAATATAATTAATTCTAATTCCAAGTCATTGAGAATCCGTAGAAATTTGAGCAAGGATTAGACTCAATTCATTCGTGAAAACAAGGTCCCACGTGCGCAGAGAGAAAGATAGGAAGAGAAAGAGAAGGAAAGAAAGAGAGCGATAGAAAGAGAGAGATAGACAGACAGACAGAGATGAGACGTCTTTCGAGGGAGCTTTAATGTCGTCTCATTAACGAAACGAAACTTTCCTCAAGAAGCGACAGCTGCGTCTCAGCATCCATTTCGAAGACTTTTCGTTGATCGACGAAAAGAGAAAAGACAGATGAGCGTATAAGAGAAAGAGAGAGAGAAAGATAAAGAAAGAGAAAGAGGGAGAGAGAGAGAGAGAGAGAGAGAGAGAGAGAGAGAGAGGAAGAGAAAAGATGGAACGAAGTCAAAGCACGTTTATGCGAACGCAAACAACCGTCGGCATGGTTAGCTTTGAACAGTCAAGCGTGTTGTTGGGTGAATGACATCTCGACGCATTGAAACGCGCTAAAACGAAGCGCGTGCTGTCGAGTCTCTTTCTTTTTCTCTCTTCCTCTTTTTCTCTCTTTCTCTCTTTCTTTCCTTCTCTTTCTCTCTCTTTCTCTCTATCTATCTTTATTTCTATGTCTTTCTCTGTATACATATACCTGCAGTGCTCGTTCATCGAGCCTATCAATTACGTCATCATTAAATTTTGCTCGATGACATGTGCCGACAATTTACCTGGTGAGCTCCTTGATTTGTTTCATTATATTTTTATCATTAATTAATATTAATTAATCGTTAGATACTTATAAAATTCTAATCAAGTGTTGACATTATTTCATAAATTTTCTTTAATATTTTGATTTTACTAAGTTTTAACGCTAATTGATATCTTTATCATCATTTAATATTTTTCATAAGTTTGTTTAGATGAAAAAGATTTATTAAAGAAATTTTAAATGTTTTTAAAAAATTAAAAATTTGTAATGTTATCAAAGAGAGTTTTGAAAAATTTTCTAACAATGATTAAAACATCAAGTACCGTTTATCTCGTCTTAAACTTTTAACATTTAGATTACTACTACTACTAATGTCAAATACGAATCGATATATTCATTTAATATCTTTTATAAATTTGTTTAGATAAAAAAGACTATATAGTCGTTTAATTAAAACATTTTTAATAAAACATCAAGCACCATTGAATTCCATGATATTCAACGTTTTAAACATATTCTTCCTTTCTTTTTTAATATTATATGTTTTTCATTTCGAGAATGGAATTAGAGTCAACAATGTAAAAAATATTGTTTATTTTTTTTTTTTTTTTGAGACAGAAAAATGCCATGAACGTAGATATATATTCTCGTAATCATATTTATCGTTGAAAAAGATGGAAAAGGAAAAGAAAGATAGAGATAGAGAAAGAGAAAGAGAAAGAGGGAGAGAGTGAGGGATGGGAGAAGGGAAGATGGAAGGGAAGATGGAAGGGTCGCGGTGACTCTTTGCGAAAAAATGATCCTTTTTCCGTGCCACAAGAGGATAAAGGCGAACGTTCTTTATTAGCTTACGTTGGATCCTTCCGACGTCCTCCTGTATTTCCTCGAGCGTTAAACATTAACTGCCAGAGATAATTCCTAAAACGGTATATAATGGTTGACTGCGATAACGACTCACTCGTTAGACGAGTTTTTTCGTTAATTAATGATAAAGAAAGCTCTTATAATAATTACCTACATAGATATACGTAATTTCGTTATTTATAATTTAAAAAAGAAAAAAAAAAAGAGAAGAAACATTTTCTCTGACATTCGATCACGCATTTTGTTTTCATAACTTTGTTTCCGAATTACTTTCAATTATATTATTTAAGTTAAATTATATATATATTAAATTAAGTTATATTGTAGTATAGATTATCTATACGGTATAGATTATATATGCATTTCGAACATAGTAAAAATTGGCTTTAAGAGAATATTTTTTTTCTTCTTTATAGAAGAAAAAACATTGTCTTATCACTTGTTCTTTATCAGGATTTTTAAGGATTCCTATTTTTTTTCTTCCCACGTTTGATCTATTTTGTTCTTCTTTTTTCTTACTTCTTTATTTTTCTTTCTTCTTTTACATATCAAATGGTAGTTACGCATACGTAGATATGTACGTAAAAGTTTAAAGGTCTCCAAAGAGTTTTTCGCTTAGCGTAGCAGTTTCAGCGAAAGACTCGTTAGTTCGGTACGGGACTCCATTGTATTCCTCGTAGGAATCTCGTTTCTTCGGGAAATGGCACGATGTAGTTCAGTACAGTGTACAGACACGATGGCAATTATGGTCATTAACGGGTAAATGCACGGCACTTGCGTCAGATATTTGATAACGTCATCGCTGAATTTTCAAGCGTCTTGCGGAATTCACCTGACTAACGCTACTTTGATTACTTGCGTACTTAAATGCGAGGATTCTCGAAAGTCAACCCATTTGAATAAGTTTCTCGTTTCGTTGAGGTGCTTTCAGTTGTTTGACTTTTATACCTCGATCTTTCTCATTAGAACTCAATGTGTCAGTTCTCACCTAACCACATATATTTAATTCATACTTTATTCAAAATTATAACAATCAGAAAATTCTTAAGAAATATGATAAGATTATGTTTAACATGTTTCAAAATTTCTTCCAACGAGAAATTGAAAGAGGAAATCAAGAGAAAATCAAAAGGAAATCGAATTGTTTAACTGTCAATGGAGTAGTTTTAATTTTTTTATGAAAAATCTTTACAATCGATAAATTAAACTGTTTGAAAAAAATAGATTTTTAAAAGTTACGTTTAAAAATTTGTTAAATTTGTTCCTATATTTATTGAAAGAAAATTTGAAAAGAAATTGAATTTCAACTGTCGATAGAATAAATTTAATTCTTTATCGAGAATTATTCTGATTAGAAAATCAATTCTTTCGAAAAATGATGAATTATATTATTTGAAAATTTTTTGAATTTCTTCCTTCGATATCGAAGAAAGGATTTGTCGATAATTAAAATGTCGTATTTATGAACTGAATTTTAGGTAAATGCAAATGGCGTCTTATCATTTGCACGAGCAATGCAGAGGTTTTTTAATATTGCTTTCCCATTGGATGATCCGGTGATTGCACCACTCTACACGCATGTCGATACGAGAGCATCAGGAACAATTTATTGGGCCGAGACAGATTCCCCGGAGGTTATTGCGAGAGCAGGTGGAACGATACGAAGCACGTTCAAGGATGCGCTCGATTTCGAGCCGACCCACGTCTTTTTGACAACTTGGCTGGACGTTGGTTATTATAACGAAAATAACGATAAGGTGAATGTCCGATTTTTTCATTTTACAAAGGAATTAAAAAAAAAAAAAGAAAAATCAAAGAAAAGATATCCTTCATTGTCTATGAGTAACAACTTTTTATTTATATCTTATTGTTATTTATTTTTTGTTCTCATATTATGTATTTTAAATATAAGAACGTAAAAAAAAAGATAGTGTAAAATTAACAATTTTTATCAAAAGAAAAAAAAAAGAAAAAATATCATAACGAAGTGATATAAATAATTATTTTATAAATTCATTAAAGTCATATGATAGATAACTATACATTGCGAGTGATAAAAATATTACAATAGATTATTTTAATAGTTTAAAGTGTATCGACGATTATTCTCGTAAATTACTATTACGTATGAAATTTAATCTTATATATGTAATCGTTCGTTCGTAGGTTAATACTTATCAAGTAGCAATATCTTCGAACGGCACACATTCTTTCGTCGAATTATTATACCCAGAAAATGGAATCCAATGGATACAAGCAGAGTCACATCCCAGTGGATTGCCAGATGCCAAGGCTCAGGCTGGTTTTATGAGCGAGGGTCGAATAACAACGTTGCAAGGTTCAGGCACCGATCAGATTCAAAACGTTGACAAGTGAGTCGTGGAAGGATGTATTGTAACGAAAATAAAAAGAAAAGAAAAAAATTTAACAAATAGATTCCTTCTTTTTCAATCAGATGGTCGAACATTAACAGACCAGGTCACTGGGTGTTTCAAGTTGGACCAATCGCCGATGGTGAAGATGTCAAGACACCCGATAGCATAGAAGGTTATTATTCTCATTAAAATATTATCATAAAAATATTATCTTAAGTTTTGAAATAACAAAAATTATATATAACAAAATGTATATATATTCTCGATCAGATACCACAGGTGGTAGCCAAACACCGAGTTGCAGAACAGGTGCGACTACTTGTCACAGTAAAGCAACTTGTATTGACTATGAAGTTGGGTTTTGTTGCAGTTGTAAACAGGGATTCTTTGGAAATGGAAAATCTTGTCAACCGAATGGTAAGTTAATCATGTATAACATGATTAATGTCGTCACTTTTCCTTTCTAAGATAAAATCTCCAAGTAAATGTGTACAGTTTCAAAACGATTTTCATGTCATTCGTGATAAAGAGATTTGTCATTTGAACCTTTGAAATGAAAGAGATCCTTTTAGTTACGATTTAACTGTGTATCTTGACTCCCTTCGTATCTTTCGAGTTCTTTTCTGATTACTAATTGACACCATCAGAGAATGCTCTTTGATGTAACTCATCACTTGACTACAAGGAATATTTTTAAATCTCGTTTCTTCGAAAAGATCTAGCTTTCACACAAGGCAACACTGTTTTCGTCGACGAACAGATAAGTGTCTCGTAATAAGCATTCGACTTACAACGAGTTCTCTCTGATCTATTCATAGTTTACGAGATCTCTCTGTTTCTTGGTAGACACTCGTAAAAGGTCGATGTTAGAGTACCGTGAAAACTTTTGAACGTTTACTTCGTTGAATTTCAGTTTAACGACCTTTAAAATATATCTAGAGTACATTTTGTATCATTTTTAAAAAAGAAACGTAAAAGTGGTGTCTGTAAAAATGATGAACGGATGATCCCAATGGAGCTCTCTTTTCCTTAAGATCGATTTTTCAGACGTACCACTTCGCGTCATTGGCCGTATCTCTGGTACGATCAACGAAATTGAATTTCCGTCGAGAGATCTTCAATGCTACGTGCAAACCAAGGATGGAAGGACATATACCGCTTTGTCGAGGGTACCAGAAGAGATAGGCGCAAGTTTCCAGCTTCTAAGTAATTTGGGAGGAGTTATCGGTTGGCTTTTTGCGAAGCCAGTCAGTGAAACAAAAAATGGATATGAGCTCACAGGTTCGAAATAATCAATTTCTCTTTGATCCTTCCAGTGTTACGATTGAATCGATCATCAATAGGTCATTCTAATTATAAAATTATCTTCTATCAATTCATCAATTCATTCTGATGCAATGAGCTTGTTCGAATCAATCATGTGATCATAGATTCTCAAAGCTATCTCGAATCGATTTGTTCAATTCAGAAACAACCAAGCTTATTAGAATCAATCGTTTGATATCCCTCCAGGTGGTTTATTCAATCACACGTCCGAGATTCTCTTTACCTCTACTAACGACAGAGTGACCATACGAAATAATTATCAGGGATTGGATGTCTTTGGACAATTGAAAATGGAAGCAGAAATAACAGGAAAATTACCGTATTTGGAACCAGACACTAGACTCGAGTGTGGTGATCACGACGAAGTTTACACGAGATCGCAGCCTGGAATATTGCGTACTCAGAGTGAAAGAAGTTGTAAATTGATCAATGGACACTCTGAACGCGAATTGATTTTCACGCAGGATCAAACAATCGTTTACAATGAATGTCCATATGCTGAGAATGATCCGGAAGAAGATACGACTAGATTGAAATTTTACAGAGGTGTCACTACTTATGAGGCAAGAGAAGGGATAATAAGATTTGCTGTTAACACAAAGATCGCACCTTTGGAAGAAGAGGATCCATGTATTCAAGGTAGAGAGACGTGTGGAGAACATAGTTCTTGCGTCGTTGATGAGGATAGCTTCAAGTGTGTCTGCAATCCTGGGTAAGTATAAAAAAGTATTGGATTACAATATGTTATATTATTAGTTAACAAAATGGACACTTAAAAAATTTTAATAAATTCACGATATGATTGAATGTTTGCTAAGATATCAGTACCTTTACGAAGAAGATGGTAGCGCCATTTGCGTGGACGTGAACGAATGCAGTGCTGGTAATCACATGTGTTCTCCTGATGCTCAGTGTATCAATCAAGAAGGAAGTCATACTTGCCATTGTCGACCTGGTTTTTCGGGAGACGGTCGAGTTTGTGAAAGTAAGTTTAGTTTCTACTTTTTCAATGATCGATACCTTAACAACTCTTGATAATTTAATGAAGTCGTTGTCAAAATTATAATATTATAATTTTTTATTTGATCTTAGAACTTCCTTCTTGCAAAGATATTCGTTGTCAAACGTACGAACTATGTGTGATAATAGAAAATACACCGACTTGTATTTGTACTCCTGGCTTCGATCAAACCGATCAAGGCTGTTACCCTGTTCAACATAGTAAGTGTTATCTACGGAGTCGGTAAGGAGTGAACCTTACCTACATACGGTAATATTATATTTCTATTTCCTTTTATTTTCTTTTTTAATCAACTTTATTAGTTTCCTGCGATATCGAGGACAATTGTTCGCCTAATGGCATGTGCAGTTTCGATGGGGATAAGCAAAAGCACGTCTGTATTTGCTCGGCTGGTTATATCGGTAAGTTATCGATTTCATTGAATTCACGGATCTTGAATTCATAGATCATCGAATTTGATCGATTTCTTCAATACCAGGCGATGGATACAATTGTTATTCGGAAAACGATACAATAACCGAGGAACCACCGCAACCGCAGTGTTTGATAGAAATGTGTTGGTGCCCACAAGGATGGAGATTCCAAGATGACAATTGCATCAAAGAAGAGGAGGGTTATACAACCGTTGACTATATTCGAGATTGTAAGTTTTACAATTAATCGAATCCTCTAATGAAATCACTTTGTTTCTTCGGATATGAATTTTTGGGATTTATACTGACTAAGGTAATTTTGATTAAATTCCTTCGCGAATTACGATTTATTTAATGCTAAAGTTTTCGGCATGGCTGAACTAACTAGCATGTTGAATAAATTTGCTTGAAACTTGTTGAAATATTATATTATTTTTAATTGATAATGTTTGCAGTTTTATATTGAATATATTAGTTAAATTGATGGGCTAGAATATGTATGCACGTTTAATAGGATAGAAAAATTAGAAACTTTATCAATGAACCAAGTAACAAGTGTCTTGCACGAAGATTATTAGTAACGATCTATGGTCTCTACTGCATCGTACGTTTTAGTATCGGCACGTCCACTTCCGGAATGTTTCGAGGACGACTGCGTATGTCCATGGGGATACGATTATGATCACCGAGACGAGATTTGCATTCCTATACCAGGATTCAACCACGATACAATGGGTCCAACTGGATTTCACCGTACGATCCGCTCCCGCTAGGCTTGAGCAAGTTTAATCCACTAACAAACATTTCAATTGCTTTTGCATATCATCCTTTTGATTTCTTTCGATGTTTTTTATTATTCTTTTTCATTATCATTTTTTGATTTTTCTATTACAAACGTAGTATAACTTCAGCGAGGATAAAATATTATCGTTTCTCGATCATTTTCTAATTCTTTTTTTTTTCCTTTTTTTTATACGAATATTATTCATCATCGCTATCTGGCAAAAAGCAATTTGTCATAATTGCATCACGCTTGTCTCTAGCATCATGCAACGTCGTGAACAGATGTCATCCCTATGCTCAGTGTGTCTACGTACCGAACACAGGCGATTACGAGTGTCGTTGCAATCCTGGATACGAAGGTGACGGTATGGAATGCACGAAAACAGGTAAATTAAAACAATTAAAGCATCGTGTTTTCAATCAATGAATCGTACTCTACTTTAGAGATGAGTTCATACTTACGAGTTATATTACCCAAGGAATATACGTCGAGGTACGTCATAAAATTGATCATAAAAGGCAAAACAAACTTGTTATTTTCTGAACAGAGGTGTCCTGTCTGGAAGTCGACATATGCGATCCAAACGCTTCATGCCAACACGAGGAACCCATCGCAAAATGCGTCTGCAATCCTGGATACGAAGGCGACGGGACGACCTGCAGTCCTATTGGTGCATTGAGTCATCCATTTTTGTTTTTTTTTTTGTTTTTTTTTCGTTTTCTTCTTTGAATCCTTTAGATTCAATTTTTCGCATATATAAAGTTCATCATCATTCTTTTTTCATTACTTCTTAATTTTAATAAAATTTTATATACATATATATACATATATATTATTTTGTTATTTTTTGAAATGATTAGAAACGATTGGTACAATATTTTGTCTAATTTTCTAGACGAGTGCAACGATAATTCGGATTGTTTGAAGAACGAGAGATGCACGTATAATCCAACGAGTTCTCGCTACGAATGCACCTGCAATGTAGGTTTCAGCATGGTCGACGGTCAATGCGTAGTAGCGGATTGTTCGACGAATCCATCGCAATGCCACGTTAATGCTCAATGTGTTTCCACCGGTGACGGTGGCTATAAATGTGTTTGCATCGCTGGATATCACGGTGATGGTGTACGACAGTGCGTCGAAGATCACATTGGTTGTAATGTCGTATTCAATTGCGGAAGAAATGCAGCGTGTGGCTATAACCAGACGTCGACGAATTACGTTTGCATCTGTCAACCGGTACGTCAAATCAATTTTTTTCAAACAAATATTTAAGGTGTATATTTTAATGGAACAGTATTAATTAATTATTTGCAATATATTGTATATAAAATAATTTCACCTTATTTATTTATCTATGAAAAATTCTGCCTAAAGGTATGCAACTCTTCGTACTTTATCGATAATGTTATTTCAAACCGATAATGTTAGATACGTGATACAAATTTTCATCATAAAACTTATATCAAAAATAAAATATTGCGTAAGGATTTTAAAAAGAAATTAAAATCGTTGATGGATAAACATTCACAAAATAATATTATCGGCAAAGTAACATTTATTAAGACGAAATACATATACGCAACATTTTTAATACATAACATTTATTAAGAGGATAAATAAATGCAATCAATTGTATTTTTAAAAACGATTAACATCGA
>NC_060960.1:2286838-2356838 GCF_910589235.1 Vespa crabro
TCTTTTTTAAAATAGAAATGTGCGAATGAAGGAATTTTTATCCTCGAGAATTTTCATAAGTTCTTTTCTTCTTTATTTTCTCCTTTTTTGTTTTTTCTTTTTTTTTTCTTTCGTTTTTCTCTTTTCTCATTTCTCTTTTTTGTATTACGACTTCTCCTCCTATAAAATAAATGAAGGAACGACTAAGACTAGATAGTATGTCATTCGTGAAATTAAGGAAAAGCTCTGGCTGTTGCTCGGATATGTCGCGAGAGATGAGAATGCCGATAGAAATGGTGCTACTACGTGCGTGGAAAGCAAAAGAACGGTTGTATAAAAGATATAGAGAAAGAAATGGAGACAGATAGAAACATTGAGAGAAAGCAATAGAAATAGAGTCGTATGCCTATTCGAATGAATTGTTTGCTTTAAACGGGTCGACTTTTCCTCGTGATTATACGCGTTTAAACGTGCTTGTCAACGAGATGAACGAGAGAAGTGAGAGGAAAAAATACAATTAGAAAATGTAGAAGGACATGAGATAGAGTGGTTTAGGGGGAAAGGAAAAGAGAGAGAGAGAGAGAGAGAGAGAGAGAGAGAAAGAGAGAGAGAGAGAGAGAAAGAGAGAAAGCAAAAGAATTCACAGTGACAGAGACCGGACTATTACTGGAGTCGTTTCTTGTCACCAACGAACCTCTGACTCGTTTTTATCCTTTATCTCAGATTTGTCGACGTTGCTTGCGACTAAAGGATCCTCTTTCCATCCCCGTCCTTTTTTCTATCTTTCTTATCGGTGAAAAAAAATGCATTTACGAGACAAACATAAACGCTGACTATTTTCCAGAACAAACTATCTTTATATATATATATATATATATATATATATATATATATATATATATATATATATTTTTTTTTTTTCTCATCCTCTCTTTATTTCTCTCTCTTTCTGTCTCCATTTTTGTCTTGTACTTGTGATAGAAAATAATATGAGGATAGTTCGTTTTCATAAGACAATAAACTGCAAATTAGCTTGGAATATCTCATTGATAATACCGTTTAAAACTATACATATATTTGATTTTTTTTTCGAAAAATTATTGAACTATTGCAACGTATTAAAGCTGACATTCTCAAATCTTACGCCAATATCTTTAATGAATGGTTTTGATGAAAACGATAAAGAAGCGTTAACTATAGTAATCAAATAATATAATGCATGGGAGAAATAATAATAATAATAATAATAATAATAATAATAATAATAACAATAATAATAATTATAAACGAACAAATTAAAATTATAGGGAAATATAAGAATATGTATTTGAAAGTTTAACTTGTATTTAATTTTATAAACCATAAATTTAGATTTTAATTATAATATAAAAATAATAATGATATAATCATATAATGATATAATATATAATGATCGAACAAAAAACCGTTTATAATATTTCAAGAATTATTT
The DNA here is from genome assembly GCF_910589235.1 of Vespa crabro. Taxonomy (NCBI): domain Eukaryota; kingdom Metazoa; phylum Arthropoda; class Insecta; order Hymenoptera; family Vespidae; genus Vespa; species Vespa crabro. The sequence continues at coordinate 2,288,289 of NC_060960.1, forward strand.
CTTAATATATATCTTCAGTTTAACTAATTTAAAGTGTATTGAAATCGTTCATTTGCCATTAGGAACGTTTGCTCATTAAGGTTACTCAACGTTAATACGTTCGTATTTCTCGTTCTTCTTCCTCGTTCTAGAGTGTATTCTTGTTCGTTCATTAGACTCGTCTTAACTCTCGTTAGTTTTGTTAAGAGAAGTTCTGAAGGAAACCCAGAGGTCTAAAAGTTACTAAATAGGTACATTTCAAAGCCTGGACAAATTCGTGCATGGTGTTGTTCCTTTCGAAAATTTTGCGACGAAGTTGGAGGGCTGAACATCTTAGGAAATAGAGAAAAAGATCAAAAGAGAGAGAGAGAGAGAGAGAAAGAGAGAGAAAGAGAAAGAGAGAAAGAGAGATAGAAAGAGAGACAATTTTGCAATAAGACATAGGTAGAGACCGAGAGCCGAAGAGATAACTCGTCGAACGAATGGTTTATCGGTTTTCAATTTAGCCAGCCACACTTCAACGCTATCCTTCGCGACGCGGTATGATTATCTGGTGTGTATGTGTTCCTAAGCATATATCTAAACGTGTGTATGTGTGTGTGCACACAATAAACGCACACACACACACACACACACATACACATAGACACACACACAATAGTTCGGAAATTAACACTCAATTTTTGTGAGGCAGTTTTTATCTTTCTTTAAATGTTCAATGTAGTGTTCATGAATTATTGCTCCAACGTAAATTCACTTGAAAGTTATAAGATGGACAAAAAATTATTATACTATTCGTTCGATATATATATATATATATATATATATATATATATATATATATTTAATTATAAAACTAATAAATATATTGAAGAGTTGTATGGGATAATGCAAAATATATCGTTTCAATTAAACTATTATTCTTAAAATTATTAATATATTAATAAAATGTAAAACAGTTTTAAAATAACAATTATGAATCATGAACATAAAGTTTTTGATGACGAAGATAAAATTTTAGGAACACATTCTTTTTTCTTTTTTTATTATATATTCTTTTTTTATTATTTTTTATTATTTTTTATTATTTATATATTATTTATTTTTATTATCATTATTATAGACTTTGTTTGTCAACAACAATCAATATTGATTTTTTAAATCATTTGTTCAACTATTTTCTTAATCAAGGTTAAATATGCGCGTTAAAATAATTCATTTTCAGTTAAAGTTAATATTTTATCAATTTTCTGTATTTCATCATAAAAATTATTTTACGAACTTTCTTCTTTTCTTTTTTTATTCTGTCTTTTTTCTTTTTTTTTTTTTTTACTTTGTCCGTTTTACTATTAATTGATCAGAATAAAGCTCACATATTATATTTAACTCAATTCAATTTTACTCTCTCTTTCTCTCTCTCTCTCTTTCTCTCTCTCTCTCTCTCTCTCTCTCTCTCTCTCTCTCTCTCTTTCGAATCGACATCCGAAAGAGACGCACAGTTTTCGGCATTTTTTCTTCACGATCGGTTCCACAAATCGACGCACGTCGCGAACGGGGATACATCGGTTCGAACGTCGCACAGTAAATTATTTTTTGCTTCGTTATCTCGTCATTTTTGTCCTTTTCTCTCTCTCTCTCTCTCTATTTCTCTCTCTCTTTCTCCTTCTCTTTCTCTCTATTTGGTGGTAGTCGCGATACCACAATCCCTAAAATATTTATGCGCATAGATATCGCTATCATGTGCGTCGGATCGTACGTTCAATACGATAGAACACACCGAATCGATAATATCACGTTCGTTCGAACGTCTAGCAACGTGACGTGTCAAGCTCGAAAATATACATAAATAGTATGTGTACCAACAAAACCAGTGGTCTTTCAAAGTCAGAAGGAACGTAAAATTCTCAGAAGTATCTCTTCGATTATCGACTATTATTACGTCTAAATACGATCAAAGATATAAACTAAAAAAAAAAAAAAAAAAAAAAAAAAAGAGAAAAGAAAAAAAAAGTAAAGGTACCAAAATAATATAAAAGAGAAAAAAGATAAACGACATTCAGTGCCGATGAGAGTGTATCGTGAGTACGAGAGATAATAGTGTGATAAGAATTTTGGTGTCGGTGTAAAAATAGAGTTAAGTAAAAATTCATTGGCTTGTGCGTATCGACTAGCATGTGCAGTGTTTTTGTCAACCATTTCTTTTTGTATTGTTTTTAATAAAATCGTTATCTTTAACGTGGCTGGGATCGTGAACTCCGTTATCGATCCGCTCAGCGGAACGAACGCGAATTGTCAAGCGATAAATGAATGTTGTTACGCCGGCTAGTCGTGATCGTGACGGTGAAGAAGAAGAAGAAGAAGAAGAAGAAGAAAAACAAGAAGAAGAAAAAGAAGAGAAAGTCAAGGCACGTTAGCATCACTCGATTTAAATTCATAAATGTGCGAGAGGAGGAGCCCACAATGGTGGCTCGAGTCCCGCAACAAGTTCTACTGCTACTCGTACTCGGTAAGTAGAACCAGAATTCCCTTCCTCTCTAAATTTAGGCTTTTCGCCCGGGTTACTACGATCGTTCAGCAATACCTTGATAGTACATCGAAAGTCTACGATTTTACGAGTTTATTCAAGGAAACTTTATGAAACCTCTATGTGTCGCTTTTTATATATTTTTTATATGAAATAGGAAAGGGGTAGAAGAATGCTACTTAACATTTTCGTCAAATGAAATTTTTACAAGTTTTGTATATTTGATTTCTTTTTGGTGAAATGTAAAAAAAGAGAAAGTGCAGTAAACAAACAAAAATGCAAAATTCAAAGCCATTCCAATGTAAACGTCAATAATCTTGTTATTTTTTGTTGAAACAGAAAGATTCTGTATAGTGATCATATACACGGTACGTTTATTTTAATACAATTTTAAACTCTTTATTATATATACATATATACATACATACATACATACACACACACCCACACATATATATATATATATATATATATATATATATATATATATATATATAATGCTTTAAGATTTTACAGTCTAAATATGTACACTTGTTCTGCTTGGATAAATTCTACTTTACGTCGGTTATAATTGTAATTTTCTTGTGCTAATGAAATATACAGAATAGGAACAAGCTTATTCGAAGAAAGACAGTGTAATTTACAAGGAAATTGTAATTCGAGTAGTGTTACGTTGCTCTTATGTCTTAAACACGAAAACTCGCGTTTCTAGTTTCTACGTTACTTTTTTCTGTTTCTCTATCTTTCTTTTTCTCTCTCTCTTTCTCTCTTTCTCTCTATCTCTCTCTCTCTCTCTCTCTCTCTCTTTTTCTCTCTCTTTTTCTTTTTATCTCTGTCTTAAAAAAAAAAAGAGAAAAACAGAAGAAAAAGAGAGAAAAAGAGAGGCAAAAAAAAATAGGTAGAACCGACGTTATAATCCGGTACTTTTGGAATTCTTGTTTCCGTCACACTTTTCATCACACGCCCTTGATCTCGTTTCCGGAAAAAGATTTCGAACTTCGTGTTATTTCCTGATTTTCTTTTCCTTTTCTCTTCCCTCAATCGTTTTAAAACTCAATGTTGAAAATGAAATGTCTCGTTTTTTAAAATCATCTCATTAATTTTTCTTTTTCTTTTTCTTTTTTTTCTTTATCTTTCGTTTTATTTTTCTCTTCGAAGCGAGACTTTATTTCTTTTTATATTTATTTTTCTCTTCTCGAAGTGAGACTTCACTTTTCTCTTTAAATATTCTCTAGAAATAAAGAACTATTGATCCGAATCTTTGAAATGCAATAACATGAAAGTAATAGTGGGACTTTAATTAACCAGCCTCTCGCGACAAGGATAGAAATGAATAAAGTTTCATCAAAGAACAATAGCAAAGAGGTGTTGAAAGACCGACGTTTAAGGAGAACAAGAAAGGAACCTGTAGTTTCGTTCTTGATAATCAAACGGAGCGAGTAGTGAGTACCTATCTCTAGTCAGACGTTCCAAAGAGTTCAATCATGCGTAATGATAACCCCTTCGAACGCAATACAAAGTGAGTACCAATAGCAATTAGAGTCTAATTTTCTTACGACTTACGTTGTATGCATTGCTATTTACAATATTTACTTTCTCTAATGTCTGACCATATCGTAAATAGTTTTACTAATGAAATACAATCTGATAAAATTGATCAGTTTATTTCTTTATTCAATGATGTTTACGTTGGAAATATGTTTTGCCCATTCGGAAAAGTTTATTTGTCTTTATTTATATTACAAATTATATTTAAACATCGCTGATTCTATAATATATACTTATGTATGTATGTATATATATATATATATATATATATATATATATATATGTATGTATGTATGTATGTATTTATTTATATATGTATTTATTTTCGAAGACTTTTCTCAATCAGGATAGCAAGTAATATTTTATATAATATATCAGCGAAATTTGATTTATTTTGATCTCTAAGGGGAACGTCGGTTTATCGTCTGTAAGCGAGATATAGTACTTAAAAGGAGTATATAAACTAGAATGTTATATACATGTGAATGAATATATACATACACTTATGCACATTTATAAATGTAAAGCATCATACATTCATAACTTTTATCCGAAACGAGTAGTAGGTAAAAGCATTGAAGAAAGAAAAAAAAACAAAAACAAAAAGAAAAGAAAAAAATAACAGAAGGTAAGGATGATTAGTCTAATTTTATCGTTATCGCCGTTTTTCCAAACGGTCATTTCTTCGCTACTTTATAAACATGAGAACTGAAAAATGCCACGTCGTCAAAGAATATCGCGTGAAAATTTTCACCGCTCCATTTCACCGAGTTCATATAATTCCATGATATTAAAGGTGGTGAATAGAATGGTGAAGGAGAGATGGCAGAACGGGGAGGAGGTTTAAAAAGCCTCTCGTTTTCCTTTTATGCATTCGAAACGACGTCCTTTAACTCAGTACGCAAATATTTAGGTAATAATTATATAGTGAGAAGTGATAGAAATTGTTTATTTCTAAAACTAATAATAATAATAATAATAATAATAATAATAATAATAATAATAATAATAATAATAATAATAATAATAATACAAGAACAACAACAACAATTATAACAACGATTATTATACATACTCTAATTATTTGTTTACATAACGTTCGAATAGTTCATATATAATTGATGACAATATGTTAAATATAAAGAATAAAGAGTGATCATAGTATCGAAATGCGATAGTATTCCGCATCATTAATTGTCTGTACGCATTCGATAAACAATTCGGTACAGCCGCTTTGGCCAATTTGTGGGTTTACGATCCGGCGTCAGTTTTCGTTCGATAGGTCGATTAAACGGTTTATCGACGCGCGAATGGCACATTATTTTCGTGAAAAGCGACTTTTCCGGCTGGTTATATTATGTTTTACGTGAATATTATTTGTAATTAAAGATGCGTTATTTGATCTCACATTTGCGATAGTTGATTGTCGTAAGTTTATTTTAATGTTTACGACAGTCATATTTAGCGTCTTTGTTCGAATTTAATTTGTAATACGTAATGCGATACTATATTAGTTGATCAGTTTTTAAAAGCAAAAAAGAAAACAAAAAGAAAAAAGAAAATAGATAAAAAGCAAGGGAAAAATATTGGAACAATCAATTCGAACTGTTCCCAGTCTAAATGTAACGAAAAGTTCCAATATAAAATATTATAGGTGGTGCGATTAAATAACAAACTACGTTCCGATCTTTCGACATGCACTGATACTTGAAAATACATTATTGTGTACAGATTCTATTGATTTCATGAATTTTATGAATACATCTTCGAACGCAATATGTAAATTACTGTGCAACGTTGCTCGTCGATATCTGCCACATACGAAAATACTAATTTTCGATCAAATTGACAAACGCATCCGCAAGAAGATAGAAATTGATAGGAAATGCTTCATATACGTAAACTATTTTCCATATTCATACTTTTTATATTATATGCAAGATAAATAATTCAAATGCATAACTCTATCTCTCTCTCTTTCTCTCTCTCTCTCTTTCTCTCTCTCTCTCTCTTTCTCTCTCTCTCTCTCTTTCTCTCTCTCTCTCTTTCTCTCTCTATCTCTTCCTATATTTTTATAGATTACAAGTAGTAGTTTTCAAAATGGATCTAACAACAAAGTGGTAAACTCGAAAATGACAGATCGATCAAATTTCAACGTTAATCGATCACAAGACTGCACTTTCTGAAGATGATCGACGCTTTAGAAGTTTCCTTTGAAGATTCAACAGTTTTCGCGAGGCAGAGGACGGCCATTAGTCAACCGTCGAGACGGAAACATCGATACGCTTTCGTCCGATCATTGAGAATGTGCATACGGTTCCAGCCGCATCGTTAATACGTTCGGAAACACTCGATAAACGAGGCTACATCGTTCGCCGCAGCCACGCGTGCTGATCGACTTTGGCCAATTTGCGGATTATACCGTAGTTTCGATCGTTTCAATCGGACAGCAAGCTGCTCAATATTGCAGTCGTACTTCTCTTCTACTACTAAAAGCTTCTCTACAATCTAGAATTTAGGGAATGCTTAGATTATCGACCTTTGACAAATTTAAATACGTATGCATTCGGTGAAACGTTTTAATTAATTTCAGGTAATAATAGAATTTTAATTACGCTTCTAACAGAGTATTTCTTTTTAATTCTCATTAATGTTTAAATGCAATTTTTATCAATGCGTTACATTGTCGAAATAATGTTATCTTTTTTTTTACAATTCCATGAATTCATTGTCAAATGTATATTAAGAGTATATACATATATATATATATATATATATATATATATATATATATATATATATAGAGAGAGAGAGAGAGAGAGAGAGAGAGTATCTTTTTTAAAACTGTATGAAAGTTTTAACGAAAAAAAATAAAAAGAGAAAAATCTCGTCAGGAACGAAATTACGTTCGTTCTTTCATAGATGAAATCCACCATTTGCAATACTTCTGAAAGTCATAAGCCGTTTTTACCTTTTTCTGCATCTCTCTCTCTCTCTTTCTCTCTCTCTCTCTCTCTCTCTCTCTTTGTATATATATATATATATATATAACTAAGGATATCCTTCTGTTCGAATCATACCAAGTAAGTCCATTATCGGTTAAAAGTTTCGTTAGTGCCTTGCACTACCATCTACAGCGGAAGTTGTATCTCGTTGGTAGGTTCTCGCTTCAATTCTGCATCTCTATCGTTTACGATAAAGATAGAAAGATAGAAAGATAGAAAGAGAGAGAGAGAAAGAGAGAGAGAGAGAGAGAAAGAGAGAGAGAGAGAGGAAAGCGATACAGAATCTGAACGTAACGATATCGAACATCTTTCCTTTTTCTCTCTTTCTCTCTCTCTCTCTCTATCTCTCTTTATCTTTTTCTAGTTTTCTCTTCTTAGAAAATGCTCGATCTCGTTGACTTACTTTGTTCAACAAGAACAAAACTTTTCCCTCGCGAGAAGTTCACCGTCGGTATCGTCTTATTTCGCGATTTAACCATTTCGAGATCGGAGCTATCGGTTTCGAAACTTTCAATCTCCACGATTACATTAAATCCAAACGATTTTAAAAGATCTTTACACGATATCTTGCTCCTTTACGAGTTATATATTCGGAAAGGTCTTAGCAATATGGTCAAATATTACTAAAAATATTATACAAGAATACATAAGTATTATGTAGTATCGAGTCGAGTAGAGTGAGAGAAAGAAAGAGTACCTATCGAAGATTTTAATCCTTTAATTTTATTTTTCAAATGAATTTAATTCCAACGAATGAACTATTACATCCAAGGTCTTATACGTATATTAAAGCCATTCAAGGTACAACGATCTTCAACTCTTAATGCTATTAATATTCTTGAGTTTGTTCTAATGCCAAGAGTAAGGTCTGAAATATACAAGGCGGTCTATTTTAAAGTAACTAACCGATTAAACGTCCAGAAACGTATTCTCTTTCTCTCTCTTTTTCTTCTCTTCTTTTTCTCTTTTTTCTCTTTTCTCTTTCTCTCTCTCTCTCTCTCTCTCTCTCTCTCTCTCTCTCTTTTTTCTCTTTTCTCTCACTTTCTCTATCTATATATCTATCTATCTATCTTCACCTCACTCTCGAAGTTGCTAATTTCCACGTAGAAAAGTGGAACGATAATCGACACGAAAATGGAACGTCCAATACAGAAACGTATACCCAGTGGTACACTAAAGAGACTCACGTGATTTTGCGACTTGTGTAAAACGCTTAACGAAACTGCGATCGCTCGTTGCTCATCAGTTGTAGACGATACGTTAACAAAAACGTAAAACAATTTTATCATTGTGATTTCCCACGGTGGAGAAGTGTGTAAAAAACGACAGAAAGAAAGAGAAAAAATAAAAAATAAAACGAAAAAGAAAAAAGAAAAAGAATAAATACATAATCTGATATTTCAGAAGAGTTCCGAATTAAATCAACCGACGAATTATTTTATTTCATTAAGAGCCCTTAAGTACACAGAAGACTCTCGTTTCTTATTTCATCGTCCTGTGATTCTCTCTCTCTCTCTCTCTCTCTCTCTCTCTCTCTCTATCCCTCTCTCTCTCTCTCTCTATTTCTCCCTTGAGGTTGAGTATTAGATCCATCGTACGATGGTTAGGAAGCAATCAAATTACGATGAGATGAGTCGTGAGAGTTCATCATATTCTTGTTAAGCTGGCTTAAGCTGATAAGACAACTTGCGTCTATCTCTCATCCTCTATTCTATTTCTATCTATATCTTTTTATATCTATCTGTCTCTTTCATTACTCTTCTCTTTCCTCGATCGTTGGTTTGTCTTCTTTTTTAACGCTCATCCTTGTGATTTTCTAAGCAGTAAAACAAATAGTAAGGAAACACTTACAATAAGAACAGTTTTTATAATTACGCTACTTAATATTATTCTCTATGTACTGTGTTTTATAGCATGTTTGAATTGATTTAAGCATTCTATTAGTACTACGAATTTTATAAAAAGAATAATGAAAAGAAAAATATGTAGAAATATATATGTATATATTATTAAGTTAATAAAAATATAACTAGAAAAAATATAAGTATATAAATATTAAATTAACAAAAATATAAGAAAAGCAATACATCGAATCATTAAAGAACACAGTAAATTTTTTCAACATTTTCATATACATTTCTTTAAGATAAATTAAACATCAAGCGTCTAATCGCGTTTGCTGTTTCATTAATTTCAACTACTTTTACAAGGTCGCTTCTTTAATATCTAATGTATATTGATTTCCTCGTCGGAGTTTCTGATTGTTCATAAATATTTTTTTTTAAATATCCTAATTAACATTCCTTATACAATGCTGCGAATAATAATCAAGTATATATATAAATTAAAATTAATTATACAATCGCGACTTTTCTAGGCCTAAAGGATGTTTTTCGAAATTTCACGTTGGATTATTATGATCGTATGCCACGTATATTGGTCAAACTGTTTAAAATGTCAACAGATGTGGCTAACGCTAATTACTCAGTACATAACAGCCGGCAACCACAATACAACCCTATCGAAAATTACGAGTTTAGCATGCTCTCTCTCTCTCTCTCTCTCTCTCTCTCTTTCTCTCTCTCTCTCTCATTTTCTCTCTTTCACTCTGTTTAATGCAAAACGAACTAACTGCATGAACTTTATACATATAGGTATACAATTACATATACATACGTATGCATATGTATCGACCTATATAATTGTACATAGAAATATAAGTATATACCTATATACGTATATTATAGGAAGCAGCACGTTTAAATTCGGTATGTTATTCGGAAACATTTAATAAGTTTCCTTCAGTTCATTATCATAATTATCAAAAACTCATTAAAATTTCGAACATCCTTACATATTATCGATCGAACTCAAATTAAATTATTGACTTAAAATTATGTTATTTGTGTACCGAATCTCATATATATATATATATATATATATATATATATATATATATATACATATATAATGTTATTATCAGATAATATTTGCAAAATAACAAAAACAAATGTAAAAAGATATTTAAGAAAGAACAAAAAAGAAATGAGAGAAAAATAAAATAAAGAAGAAAAAAAAGAAAAAAGAAGGAAAAAGAAAAAAAGTCGAGAAGAGCTCGTAAAAGTAGCTCGTCGTTATTTTTAGTCTTATATCCAGTTCTCGATATCGACCAAGAGAAGAGAATATTATGGCCTGTAAAACTTTTCTCCCTTTTTCGTAGGTAATTTTATTCGAGAAAAGAGTCATTTCGTGGGCAGAGAACAGCCACCATCGAACGAAGAAGAGACGACTATACAGCCTTGTTCGATATCGTCATTGACATCGTAATCGAGCTGAAACTTTCTGACGACTTTTCTTTCTCTTGACATTTTTTTCTTTTCTTTTCCGTTTTTTTTTTTCTTTTCTTTCGTTACTTTTCCCTTTCTTAGTACAAACAGACACGTAAATGGCATCTTATTTCTCTCATGACGCCCAACGTTCTCTAAAGATTTCAATATGATGGAAGGTAAATCTTTTTAAAAGAAAAAGATCGTGAGTTTTTTACGAAGTATATAGTCCAAGTATACATATATGGTAATAATACATTTACAATGCACATTCCTGAAATACGGTTGGAGTAAAGGATGACTTGACCTCGGTTTTAAAATCTGAAATAACATGTCTAAAAGAGAATAACAAAATTGTATGACCGTAAAAGAATGTAATTCCTTTCGGTTAGCCCGGAAGCAATTACTTGGAGAGAATGAAAAGGAGAAAAAGAAGTCGGTTAGGATGAGATTCCTTGCCATGTTAATTCTTTGTACGGTGTGGTTTACCATGAAAATCAACGGTTAATCTCTGAAAACAAATTTTATGAGTATTTTCTTTGTACTTTTTTGTATTAAGTAAGATTTTACGAATTTTTTTATTAGATCAAATTTTTTTATTTTATAATATAAATAATATATAAAACTACGATTTATTCTGAGAGAAAAAAAATAAATATCTATTGGAATTTAATCTATATTATTTCAATAATGTTGCTGTTCCAAAGTAACGTTGAAAGAGTTGATAGATTATTGTAAATAATTTTTTTTATTTCTTTTCTTTCGTTTTTTATTTTGTTTTGACATACGGGTGCATAAAAAATACTCCGAAAATAATCGAACGATGTTGAAAGTAATACAGATATAACGTTTATCGAAAAAATTCATTTCTATCATAGAAGAAAAACACTCTTGATTAAAAAACGTTAAAATTGTAATATGTATGTGCTGTCATTCGCTAAAACTATATTGTTATTGATCTTAATATTATGGATAATAAATAGTTGAATAAAAATGAGATGTCATTGATTTTCAATCAAACTAAATTTTTATAAAACATCGAATTTACATCTAACAATTTTCATCTAACAATTACATCTAACAATATAAGTATTCGCTTATATGATAATCGAAATAATGCACTATATGTTTCTAATCGAAACGAAAATCGATCGTTAAAATTCTAAAACTAATTCTATCAAGATCACAAAAGAATTCAACGAATTGGAACGAAATTGAAATCATTCCGCAACGTAAGAAGAAACGATTTCCTTCTGAAATATCTTATCTAAATCCACGAAGTAGTTTTTCAATAGCTTCTGTAGCTAACGTTGCGAGAAATTCGGAATTCCGATAACGTGGCATCGGCAACAGATCAAACTCAAATTAATAGGCCGAATGTCGATGTCGTTCGATGTCGTTTTGTTCGACGCTGTCGTTTCCCTGCGAATCGTTTCGCCGGTAGTGCTCGATATTTTTGGCCGATTGCACGATGGTCCTTTCGTTGCGAACGTCGTTTGTGGTTTTACGAATTGCACATCCGAAAACGTGATATTTTTTTATTTTGTTTTTATTTTTATTTTTTTTCAGTTCTTTTTCTTCCATGAAAAAGAATATCCAACAATGGGATATACAATATTTCGATCGATAGAATATTTAGTATGCTTTGTTAGAATAATTGTGTGTAAAGTTACTAAATATGATTATACGTAGATACGTATATATATGTAAAATAATATAAAATTATTGTAACTACTCACGTATGATGATATGTAAATGATAGCATACGTTCAAGTTTTACAAGAATTAAGTAGAACGTTGAATGTAACATGGATAAAAGTTTCGAAAAGAAGAAATAGTTGTTTTAACCGCGTAACCAAAGTTCTAAGGGAAAATTCGAGTTCAGATCCAGTCGCGAAACAATTTCAAAGAAATATGGAAGAAAAAGGGAGAAAGGAAAAGAGAGAAAGAAAAAGGGAGAAAGGAAAAGAGAGAAAGAAAAAGAGAGAGAGAGAGAGAGAGAGAGAGAGAGAGAAATGTTATGGCTCACGGTATTCATAAATAGTAGTGCATAAGAGTACCGAAAGTGGATTTTCTAGGCTAGACCTTTTGAAAAATGAAGCTTTTGTAAACATCTCTGAAGGTCGACGTGAAACTCTCAAGTCTTTTTTGTACTTTTACGTTCTTAAGCATCATCTTTATTCAATGTGAGAATAAAAATAGACTCGACTATCACAAATTTATTTACACGTTAAATAAATACAAATGATCTTTTGATTTTGACGCTGACAATAATTCGATTTTCAATGTTGTCAGTTTAAAACTATACAAAATCGTTTTATCGTTCTTTTATTTATTTTATATATCTCCAATTTTTTATTCTCAGTGAATAATCCTTTTATCGTTTCTGTTTTGTGTTACAAAAGGACAAACAGGAAAACAAGCTAACAAGCGTAACGTCATTCTAACGCTTAATATTGCCAGAGGCTTTCTCTGCATTGCAAACCTTAGACATCTAGTTTACACTCTTCGCCTTTAAACCTCTTTTGCTTTCTCTTCAATTCATGTCTATTGTTTTGCTATACTCTTATCTTTTGTATTTTACATATGTTTTAAGTCATAAATTGACGATAAGGAATTTCGTTTTTGGATAAATAATTTTTTTTTATATCACTATAAATATTTCTTAATAATTACGTAGACTCTATTCTAAAGGCTTATAATTATCGATACAAAAATTTGAAATATATCTTTAAATTTTATTCGCTCTTTTTCGAGCTTACTTTCGTTCTTTTTTCTCTTTTCTTCTTATCTTGCCAAATAACTTTTAATCTTTTAATTATTTTCAAATGAAACGTTCGACTTATTGACTTTTAGAGATCTAAAATCAATAAATTGCGAATATATATATATATATATATATATATATATATATATATATATATTCGTTCGAGTTGGTTTTACATTTCTATTACACTTTATACCTCGATTGAAATATAATTTAATAACGTAATTCGCCAAAGTTCGTATTACATGATTTAACATACCACTCGCTCGTGAATTTCCGATATTGGGGAAATAATTTAAGCGTTGAAACTAATCGCATGTGAAACGTATCTAATGCTTGAACACTTCTATTTAATCGTAAACGTTATATCCATGAATGATTATAGTGGAAATATTTTTTATTTAAGCATGAACGTATAAAAGAGAAATAACCAATAGACATACACATACATATATACATACATATAAACATACATACATACATACATACATACATACATACATACATACATACATACATACATACATACATACACATATATATATATATATATATATATATATTCGACAAAAGAATATATCTATGTAAAAAAATATATATATACACATATGTACGTACATTCTACAAAGAAAAAAGATACTTTTAGCGACCATGCCATTCACGAGATAATTGCATCGCGTTAACGAGATTGTTATCATTCAAATAGCAACAATAATACTGCAAATTCGAGCGAATTTCGAACACAAAAAGAAAAAGAAAAAAGACAACAAGCGCCACTTGGAACGCTCAGAAATGAGCGCATCTATTTTCAGACGACGACGTTGCGTTTATGAAGCCAGCCGATTAATCATCAGGCCGACAGGACCATTTACATCGACCGATGATATAGAAATAATTCTTTTTCTTTCACGATTTCGCGAGAATTCTTCCATAATCGTTAATGATAAAAAGGTTGAATAAAAAAATTCTCTTATTAATGTGTTATTGAAAAAATTGGTATCGATTTCATTGATTATTTTTTCAACATTTGAAGAACATTTGATATAGTAAATATAGCGATCCTTAAACGTATCCTCGTGTAAAAGTTTAATCAATTAAATGAATTGAAAATGTGTATACGTTTACTTAAGCGATTAAGAATTTAGACTCTAAATGGAAAAAAAAATTATAGAGCACAAATTATCAAATCAATTAATCTATCTATATAGATATCAATATAGAATATTTATTAAAAATAGTTAAAATAGTTGTGAAATTCTCTTAATAAAGCAATCATGTTTGAGTCAATAAATTACTTCAAAATTTACGAGACTCGAACGTATTCATTCCTCATATTGGAAATCCGTTCATCGAGAATTATTATCAGAGGCTAGGAAGCCGTCGCGCTTATTGAGAAAACGCAGAGCGATTTCCGGCAGGTCAGAGACACGTTTCCGGCCAACAAACTCGCGTACACACGTTTGCTCCAAAACGTGATTCGCTCGAACTTCTCTGTTATCGTTTAAATGTATACATATATTTAGATGCATAGATATGTGCGCACACATGTTATATGTAGATTATGTTTACGTATATACAGGTCTGCAAGAGCATGTAAAATTGGACAGTCGGTGTAACAAAGCATAGAATTGTAATTGTTTCATCCCCCAACCAATTCTCCCATGCTCTCAACGCGATCCTATTGTTCCTTTTACGAATTTCAAACCTCGAAGCCTGTCGCGAGAAAGTGATGCTTAATCTACACTCATAGATCGCGTTCTCTCATTTCTTTTTGTTCTCGTCTAGACCAAAACGTGCGGATATTGTCGACGCTATCGCATATTGTTCGTGACAGGTCACAGAAAAAGGGAAAGAAATATCAAAGGACCGTTTAACTTGATATTCCATTTTATCTCACAATTTATTCTTCAAATTGGAGGTCATTGTAAGTACAATGGAAAGAACGTTTTTATAGTTTGTACCATCATTCCCATCTTTTTTATTTTTTCATTTACGTTATACTTATATCATTTGCGATAAAAAAAATATATTTAAATTTATCATATAAATTTATTTGTAATTTGTTGAAAGTTGAACGATAGTAAACTTTTACTTCAAATATTTATATGAGATAGATTATTTACTTTCTATATTGATATTAATCGATTATTCCAGCTTAATGATGGTTTTCTTTTACGAAAGAGACCTCAAAGAAAGTAAATCTCTAACGAATTTCAAAATATATGTATATATGTATATTATTATTATTATTATTATTATTATTATTATTATTATTATTATTATCTTTATCATTATTATTTAGTACATTGTTTAGTTTATTACAAATATGATGGTATTTAAGAAAGGAGCGAAAGCATTGTTTTTACCACAAGATGTCGTCAACATTACGAGTGAAGTTGTTTAATAAAATTCATTAGAATTGTAAGATCGTTTGTCGCGACCCAACATTATAATTTACAGGACTGCTTTGTTCGCGTCTCGACGGAGCGCATTATCGTTTCGTCTCGTCAACTTGAGCAAACTTTCTACCTTTCTCTTTCTCTTTCTCTGTTTTTTTTTTCTTTTATGTATGAAATTTATTTGTAGCGCTAATGAGAAATAATTCAAGACGATGCTGGTATCTTGTTTGAAACAAGAACATGACGCGAGATACCAGAACGAAAAATAATTCTCATATTCGGAGATAATTTTCAACAGAAAACTGAGGAACATTTATCATTTCCTCTTCGTTTCGCTTTATCGCACGACTTAATTCGTAGTATCTAATTTCACGATCGATGAACACGCTCTAGTATTGGATAGTATAAATTTTCTTTAACGAGATGGTAACCGCCATTTTCACGAAACTTAATGAGCAATCGATCGTGTTTCTTCTCGTTGAAAAGTCGTTAGAAAGATCGATTAATGAAAAATCATCTAATTATCATTAAGTCATCGTTAATATGAAACTAATTCTTTCTGAAATGTAATATTCAAAATTTATTAATAAATAAATTATTAATAATTAATTAATAAATCTATAACTAATGAAAAATTAAATAAATATGAGTATTATAAATTACTTTAGATTAAACTTCTTATCGTTTTTAGAGACTTAAGGCACTTCTAACATATATCGTATCTACGCACAGCCATTTTCCCATCTAAACTTCGGGGAATCTGTTTTCTCGGTAAACACGTCTTAATAAACGTTTTCACTTCCTCTAAAGAAGATGTAGAAGACATCTGATGTTTCTTCGAAGTCGCTCGTTTGTGAATATAAACAATGGATCTTTTAAACTAACCTCGTTGAGTAACCACTTTGCTTTGAGCTCCCTTTTCTCTCTCTCTCTCTCTCTCTCTCTCTCTGTCTCTGTATGTTTCTCTCTCTCTCTCTGTCACTCTGTCTTTTTCTCTCTCTCCCTCTCTTTCTCTCTTTCTGTCTATTTTTCTTATTTTCTTTTTCTATATTTCTTTTTTCTTTTAAAGTCGTTCTAAAGCGATATTAGAGAAAATGAGATTTTGAAATAAGTGAAAGCAATACCAAGAGTATTTCCATTCGATGGAACGCACGAATTTCAAATTCTGCTTTTATTCTAAAGAACAATAGAACGATATAGAGAACTATAATTTAGAGGAAAGACGCGTAATGCACTAGGAGGATTACGTCAAGCTTGGAATTTATTCGATACATTTTTCTCATCTTTCGATATGTAAAACATAAAAGAAAGAGAAAGAGAAAGAGAAAGAGAAAAAGAAAGAGAGAGAGAGACAGAGACAGAGAGAAAAAGAGAGAGAGATATATATATAAGATGTGTAGAAGATCGTCTCAACATCCTCTCTACTTGATTTACCGCAAGTTCGCATTCTCGAAAGTGCCATACTTACGAAGAGTAAGATAGCTCAGGGTCTCTGACTATGCGATAGTCTAGAAGGAACTGATACCAGTAGAATTCAACATGTATCGTGACTACGACGAAGGAATTTTGAGAATTCGCTTTCATTCGCTTTAGCATTTGTGATATGAATGATAAAGGGGTTGTAGATAGCAAGAAATATTGTATAAAAAGTACTTATAATTTATTTTAACCTGATAATAAAAAAGATATTCAATGTGTGTGAATGTAAATTTATGAAATTTATTTTAATTAAAAATAAAATGGTTTTGAACAAAATAAAAAGCTATGAACGAATCAATGAATTGTTAAAAGATAAACTATCTTTTATTTATAGTAATTCGTATTGTTCAAATGTTATCTAATAGCGGATTTCATGCTAGTTAATCGATTATTCCAGCTTAATGATCGTTTTCTTTTACGAAAGAGACCTCAAAGAAAGTAAATCTCTAACGAATTTCAAAATATATGTATATATGTATATATATCATGTATATATATCATATATTTTATGGTTTATATATATCATATATTTTGAAATTCATTAAAAATTTACTTTCTTTGAGGTCTCTTTATATACACACACACACACACACACACACACAGTTATTATATGTAGAAAAGACGAAGCACATTATAATTAACTTACACTTTAAGTTGTACTATTACCATAATTAATATAATCACGGTTAATATAATCACGGTTATAGACAGTATAACATATCATAAAATAAGAAAGCAGATCATTTATCATTATTAACCCCATATATAAAATGAATTTTACCAAATATAATAATTCAATTAATCTTTATTTTCTCCGACAGTTTTTTCATAAATACATATAAACTTGATATGAAACGTTAGGATAAATCGTTTAATACATTCTTTTTAAAAGACTACGTTGATTTTGAGTAATACAAAAAAATAATAATAATAATGACAGTAATAATAATTGTATATAGACTTTAGAACTGCAAGAGACACGTTGTAGATGAAATATCTTCCACCCTTCTTAAATGTTTCTCTGACTCTCAAAGGAATAAGATGGTGAAAGCTTTTGCGGCTGAATAGGCTACAGATGAAAGGAAATCGAGGAAACTATCGTAGTCATTGCGCCTTGGCATTTCCATAAAGACGCTTAGAATCCAAAAGATTTTTTTGCTAAATAATAATTGAAAAAGAGAGAGAAGTTGAAAGGAAATGTACGGTTCGTTGATGAAAAATAAAAAGAAAAAAATAATCTGATTGAACTTTGTGCTATTAACCTATTTTATTATCACATATATCTAAGTGGTTTATTTTTAAATTATATATAATAATAATTATTATTTAAATTATAAATAATAATTGATTGCAAATGTATAGATATATCCATATATTATAATTTTTCTTACATTATCGTGATACTTATGAACGTTATCTTTTTGTTTTATTTAACAGATGACATTTAATATGAACAATATCATTATAAAAAGAGAAGGAAAGAGAAGAAAATAATTAATAATAATTAGAAACAAGAAAGAAAAGGAAAGATATATCTTCATTTCAAACACGAAGAAATTAAAGAAAGAAATTAAAGAATTAAATAAAAGAAAAAGTGGTACAATGTACTACTTTTGGTGTATTCTGAGAAACTTTCAAGTGGCTCCACACGATTACTGTTCTTTATAGCTTTCACGATGAAATCCTGTATTGGTCTTCCTCTCTCTTTTTCTCTTTTTTATTTTCTCTCTTTCTCTTTATCTTTTTTTTTAGTCGGTTGAATATTTTTTATGCGCAATATATTTCATACTCGATACATTTTCACTGTTCCCTTCACGGACATTTCTCTTTCTAGGTGCATTGATTTTAACGTGAAATTTGTTCGAGCGCATCGCTTAACAACGAGCTTCACTTTTTTTCATTTTACGGATATATGTATCTAGATGTATGTATGTATACCACGAAATCCGTTGAAAATGGAATTATAATTTGTTACTGACGCTCATCGTATTTCGTATAAATGATAATACGACTGCGATATAACGATATTGTTATACTGATCAAATTTTATAATAAAATAAAAATAATTGGAAAAAATGAAATATACCACCGATGAGCTTCTATAAAAATTGAAATGATTTTATATTAACTGATGAATGTTACATGATAATAATATTATGATATTGATATTATAATGATCATAATGATCATTATAAACCGTAATAAAAATTTTTATGAATTTCGAAACTGAGAAATAATAAAAAAAAAGAAGAAAAAGGAAACCTTACAAAAAATAACAATGAAATTGATACGATTTGTTTTAATGTTTAGAAAAAGAAAAAGAGAGGGAAAAAGAGAAAGAGAAAGAGAAAGGAAAATAGAGAGAGGGAGAGAAAGAGAGAGAGAGAGAGAAATAACAATACGACAAAATTTGTACTCGAAAAAGGCTGGCTTTCTAGCAATAGAGAAGACAAAAGATCACGACTCATAGTGAGTAAATCAGGAAAAGAGATAGAAAATAAAAAAAAGAAAACTAAAGGAAACTCGTAAACGAATTTTCTGTTTCTATCTCTCACTCTCCCTCTTTCTCTCTCTCTCTCTCTTCTTCTGTCTTCTGTGATTCGAGAGCTCGTTGAATTTAAGCTCCATACCGGGGATTGCAATCT
Source organism: Vespa crabro (assembly GCF_910589235.1). Lineage (NCBI taxonomy): Eukaryota > Metazoa > Arthropoda > Insecta > Hymenoptera > Vespidae > Vespa > Vespa crabro. Next base: position 2,307,961 of record NC_060960.1, read on the forward strand.
CTTCTAGAATAGGTTAAAGCACGGCTTCGATTTCGAATTCAATAGGCTAAATTCCATGATCTGAAAAAGGAAAAAGTAAAATAAGCTTAAGCAATAAGATTAGATAATATGGAGTGTGCGTACATGTGCGTGCATATGAGAGACAGATAAATATAATAGATAGATACTTAAATAGATAGATAGATAGATAGATAGATAGATAGATAGAGAGAGAGGGAGAGAGAGAGAGAGAGAGAATGATAGAAACTAGTTTTACTCTTATATATCGATCGATTCTATGAGATCATATTTCTTGTACATTCATCTATTTCTGTTTTGTTTGTGCCGAATTTTCTTGAAAAGCTTTTCTTAATGAACCTTGAAATACGTTTTATAAGTGAACAACACGTTTTTACGAAAAAAATTATCATCAAATTTCGAATTCTATTTTTCTTTTAAATATCAAATATCTTTATTTCCGTGCAATATAAAGTTCAAAAAGTTTGGAAACTTTTTTACGAGAACTTTTTAAATGAAATTCATAGAACGTGCTTTAATAAAAATAAACGGATATCTATTTATCTGTGTACCTACTTATGCGAACCGGTTACGTTCTTATTACTTTCTTGCCATTGAAGATGGTAAGTACGTACTAGGGCAAGAGATAATCTCAGTTTATAGCGTTTTATTCGTCTATTCGAACACATCTCCTTTATACCAACCTTTCATAAATCCTTTCGTCTTCCGAAACATACCGTAACTCGTTTGTGGTCATCAATAAAATGAAATTTTACGTTGGGATATTATAAAGCATAGTTTGTTAGATGAAAATTGTATATATGTATATATCTATATATCACGTATATGTATTCACGATAACCAAATTAGCAACAATGAAATAGAAGATAGAGAGAGAGAGGGAGGGAGAGAGAGAAAGAGAGAAAAGGAGAAATTATTAATCGACCATTATTATGTATATTATATTACAAATTAGAATGCATAATGACAATACGTAGGTACATACTATATCTTGTTAGCTTTTGATAATTCTCCGATTAGGAGATTCATGTTCGTTAATTATAATGATCTCATAATTTTAATCTTATCAGGACTAATTAACGCGAACGTAAATGTCCACTTGTGGATATATTTAACGAACTTAAGTTAGTTTTCGAACGTACGAGTATTGTACTTAAATCAAAGAGTTTAAAAGGAACTGAAATAAGAAATTTTTATATATCTTTTCTTTTTTACTATATATATATATATATATATATATATATATATATATATATATGTATCTATATTATATATATATATATGTATATAAAATGTATCTATATTATATATATATATGTAAAGAAAGTATACTTTCTTCAGATAGATTTGCGTCTCATAACCCGCCCTTCCATTGTCCTTTATTATTTACAATTTCTTTTGTGACCTACAAACTGAGCCGTTAAGATTTGGAAGAGAAACGGACAGTATGAAATATAACGTAGAAGAGAAAAATAACACGAGAACTATAAGAAAATTTGTAATATATATTAAATAAGATTTAACATTGTGAATAATAAACGTAAATTGTCGTTTCTTTGTTCACAGGTAAGAGTAATTAAGAGCTAAGCATTAACTAACAAATAAAGATTTATCCCTTTGTTTACAGAGAAACTTATTTTCGTTTATCATCTCACCTTATCAATCCGAGATATTATATAGATATATATATATAATATATGTGTGCATGCCTATATATTGGAATGACGTTCATAAATTGTTATAGGTTCTTTATTGTTGTAATTATCATTAAATTTGTTATAAAGTAGATTTACTATTAGTCATTTTAAGGCTGAATGATAAAAGCATATTAGAAAATACGTTAGGTTCAAAATTCTCTCCCTTTTTCTCACTCACTCTCTCTCTCTCTCTCTCTCTCTCTCTCTCTCTCTCTCTCTCTCTCTCTCTCTGACTAGCAGTTTCTCTCTCTTTATGTGCCTTGAATATACAGGATATTAATATCGCCCTCTCGCTACTTCTCTCTCATGGTCCCTCTTCCGTTGCTCGTTTCTCTCTCTTTCTCTCTCTCTCTCTCTTTCCGTCCCTCTTTCCATCGTTTCTTCTTCGATAATATCGTCAACCTGTCGCCTGTTGCGTAATCAAGTAAAGTAACTAGTATAATCGTTCCTCGATTTTCTACAAAAGGGATTTACATTAGCGAAACTGCTTCGTAATATCTCGTTCATTCTCGAAAGTCATACAAATTGAAATATATCAAATAATCATTGTTCATACATTTTTTATCCTTTTCTCTCTTTTTTTTTCTTTTTTCACGAAAAATAAAATCAATATGGGGAAAATGTATTAATAAAATCGAATTATTGATTCAATGGAGGCTTCTTTGTCGCGGATAATCTGAAATATCGTGAAAGGTATACTCTCAATTCGGAACGTACATTATGCTATAAAAACGAGCGTGTGGACGACGACGCGAAGTTTTCAATGAAGACAATGGCACCTGGCTGCGAGCCATACGGGAGTAGTATACGTTGCCGAGTGGATCGTTCATTGTACGATATATTGCACAAGAGAGAGAGAGAGAGAGAGAGAGAGAGAGAGAGAGAGAGAGAGAGAGAGAAAGAGAGAAAGAGAGAGAGAAATATAACGATTAACTTGTACACATGTGAATGTATACGTGTCTATATCTGTATAATGGTGTACTAGCTTGACCCAATGAAAACGTTTCACAGTTTTTCATGCTTTTTCAACATTTTTCATAGGGAGACGTATTTTGATGTGGAACGATTTAAACAAACTGAACATTCTTTTTCGTCATCGCGAAATGAAAATATTGAATCGTTGGTCGACTAATAAAAAAATAAAAAGTTTTTCATTTTTTTTTTTTTTTTTTTTTTTTTTCTTTATTTTATACAATATAATATCTATATTAATGTAACAATGATCAATGATATGTCTGTACGTACACGATTAAACAATTTGAAAGATTAAATATTATATTTCATATCACGAAGCGAAGATATCGAAATTGTTTGAACGATAATAATTCTTAGTTAATATAATTAATAATTAGTTCTTTTTTTTTTCTTATATGATACAACACAAGGATAAAATGGCGATTGTGCTTTTTATCTTCGAAGGTTTACTTCAGAAATGAAAAAGATCTCGTTGGTTGTCATTGCCAAAAATAAAATTAATTATTATTCTCGGAATCGCCTTGGTACGCCATTAAAACGTGCGAGGAAGGGTGGAGTATGACGGCACGAGGTATACTCGTTTTGTTAATAGAGCGTTCCACGACATACGCGCCGGATTGACCCAATTCTTATTAAATTCCTGGCAGCCAAATCGATTCTGGCTCTATGTTTCGTCTGCTCGTATAAGCACAAGCGTCTTCTTCTATCCTATATCCATAAGATTCACAGATGAGAAAAAAAAAGAAAAAAAGAAAAAAGAAAAAAATAGAAAAGAATAGAATTCATTATCTCTTTCTCTATTTTTCTACCTTCGTATCTCTTTTGATCGTTTCATTATTCATCTTCCTTTGTTCTCCATTCTGACTAACGATATCAAGTGAAATTATTAAGCTAAATTAGCACGTTGATCCAAATTTTTGTTTTTTCTCTTCTTTTTTCTTTTGAAACTTTTTTTGAAACTTCGTATCAATGTTATTCATCAATGATACGTAAATTAAACGATTCGAAACGAATTGTTTTTACGAACGTATCAAAATGTCAAATAATTAAATCTGTAGCAGTCGAGATAGAATTGAGCTAGTTTTAACATAGCTAAGTATGTGCGTAGGTACATGTTCATATTACTATCTTTGACGTACTCACTTAATTTAATATCACTCGACATTGAAAGCTTCTCATAAAGATTCCTTCGTCTCTCATTATAGCGCATCGAAATTATTCGTCATTAAATTCCAAACAACAGAGACAGATGCACGAACAACGACGAACAAAGTAGAACTAGTATGCTGATTAATTGTTGAATCGATTCGTTAAGAGAGAGAAAGAGGGAGAGAGAGAAAGAGAAAATGCTGTAATACGATCGAATGTAGTCAATTTTGTTATACGTTCGAAAAGATTTGTCTCCTCTTTCTTTTTTTAAGTTTTACTTTTCTTCTCTCCTTCTCTCTTTCTCTCTCTCTCTCTCTCACTATTTCTCTTTGTCTCTCTTTTTACTTTTTTGCATTATTTTCTTCTTTTTTTGCTTTTTTAAATTCGGTTCACTGGTGGCCGATCGAATGGGAGGTAAATTACACCGAGAACGGCCTTTGTTCTCTAATGACACGATTTCCCCCTCTCTTTCATCTCTTCTCTCTCTCTCTCTTTCTTTCTCTTGTATTCTCTCTCTCTCTTTCTCTCTCTCTCATCGTGAAGTCTGGCGTAATACGAGTTAAACGCTCGCACAATGTCTCTCGCCTCTACTCGCATGCTTTACGAGACTTCCATTGAAAACTTTGATCAATGTTTATAGGAAGAACAGAGTTACTTCGTACGAAAAGTCATAGTGAAATTTAATGGTACGCTGGATATAGCTTGAACGACGTTGGGAGAGAAGAAAATGGAAAAAAATGATCGGACTCGAAAAGGGCGTGGAGAACGATGCCTTTCTTTTCCTGTTTTATTTTCTATGGAAATTTCACTTCTAAAATCAGCGGCCGATGGTATATATATATATATATATATATATATATATGTATATACACATATATACGTACCTACTTGGAATTTTAAATCGGTATAAAGAAATGATAAACAGGGAAATGAGAGAAAGAAAATAACGGGAGAGACTCGTTCGATAGAAATTTTTTTTAATTCACTTAAGATCCTAAAAACAAATATTTTATGATATAAATGCGTCGTCGAGTTTGAAGGAAATTTAATATATTATTGCTTGTTGGTATTTGTATGTGCATGATAAAAGCCATTGCTAAAGCGAATGTGATGTATTCCATAAGTAAATGAACGATCAATGATAAATAGAGAAGTCTTTATGGATAATGAGAAAGATAAAAGAGAAAGAGAGAGAGAGAAAAAGAGATAAAGAAAATTTCTATAATAATACATGTGACAGTGATAGAAGTCAGTGATCGAAAATTGTATTAATCAGACAAATCGATTATTGATCAGATACATATTTTTACTCACTATAGTAGACAATCGTTTCATAAAAAATTGAACACGCAGTGTATCATTATGAAAAAAACGTTCGCATAATTGAACTTATTTTAAGATACATAAAACCTAAATATCTCTTTTAACGATATCTCGATGTCATTTTTAAGAGATTTCAGATGCTAACGACACATATTAATCTTTGATGTCGTTCAATTCTTAACAGAGGGATTTTGATTTTGTGGACAGAGAAAAATGAAGCACATTTGAAGAATGAGAAAGGGAAAAGCGCGGAAATAGATACTGAGAAATACTGAGTAAAAAGGAAAATACTTGGACGAAATACAATAAAGGACTTATAAAGATAGACTGCGTGGGAAAACAGTAAAACTGTACGGAAAAATGGTGGGGAGAAAGGGAAGAAGAAAATAAAGAGAAACGGAGCGAAGGAGATGAAAGGAAAAGAAAGAAGAGAGAGAGAGAGAGAGAGAAATAGAAAGAGAGAGAGAAGAAAAAAGAATATAACGTGGAAAAATAGAATGATGGAATTTTCGAAGTATCTATGGAACACTCGAATGACAACCGTTCGAAGTAGTTCGACGTATCGTGATGATACACGATAGAATGAGGGCGGGAAGAAGAAAGAGTGAGAGAGGAAGATGAAAAAAGAATAAATAAATAAAGCGTGGGAAGAAAAAAGATTTAGCTGACCGGTCGAATTAACGAGAAACGAGGGAAAACAATGAGTGTGCGCGCGAATAAAACGTCAAGCGGAAAAAAAACGGCTAGTGCTGAGCGAAGTGGTTGAAAAAGTGAAGGAAAAAGAGAAGAAGAAAAGAGTCTTAAAAAGGGGGAAGAAGAAGAAGAAGAAGAGAGAGAGAGAGAGAAAAAAAGGAGAAAAGAAAAATAAAGCAGAATTGCATGGAGAACTTTTCCGTAATAAATGAAACGAAACGTTAAGAAGAGGGAATAAAGAATGGAATTAAAGAGAAAAAAGGTCAAAAAGGAAAAAAGAAAAAATAAGAGAGAGAGAGAGAGAGAGAGAGAAAGAGAAAGAGAGAAAGGAAATACAATAAAAAGAAAAATACACCTGCGTGTGCTAGAATCCAGAAAGAAACGTTCTTCGATGAAATATTATCGAGAAAGGGAAAAGCGATTGCAGTAAATAGTAGCGTGGAAAGTAGAAAAGATGGGACGGACTGGCAATGAAAATAAGTACTAGCGAGGGTTATAAGGAAGGGTGTTGTAGAAGCGTTCGAAACGGCTTTGGTAGGGATAAAAATTGGTGAGAGGAAAAAGAAATAAAGGGAAAGTCGAAAGTAGTAGAGAAGCAATTGGTCAATAGCTTGGTGCAACGGAAGCAAGAAAGAAAGAGAGAGAGAGAGAGAGAGAGAGAGAGAGAGAAAAGGCAAAAACTAGATAGGCAACTACTACGAGCCTCGTATTGCATTTCGCGTCGTATTTCGTAATTTTCTTTAGATAAAAAGAAAGAAAAAAAACAAAAGAAAAAAATTCGATACGTTGATACTAATTGATCGAAAGTGTGTCACCAATGAATGATTATCGCTTGGATTTTTAATAATTTTCGAAATCCTTCGTTAATACGAGTACTAAGTTACCGTGAATAATGGGCACTGTGAAAAATACTAGGTACAGTACGTAGTAAAGTAGAGAAAAGTAAAAAAATAGTAAAAAACGAGCAGTTACAATACCATCTATAGATTTAACGGAACGAAGAGAGAAATAAAATTATGGTGACGTCTGAATTTTATAACTCTCTCTAACCTTACCTTTATACCTAATATTGGCTAGCTAACGGAAAATTCGCGATGGAAAATTACATTATATTAAATTCCATTTATTTTCGTTTTCTACGTTTTTTTCTTTTATTTTTTTCTTTTGCATTTTCTTTCTCTCTCTCTCTCTCTCTCTCTCTCTCTCTCTCTTTCTTTTTTTTCTTTAGCATTTTCTCTCTTTCTCTACCTTCTTCTCTCTCTCTTCTGAAAGAGGTTCGATTACTTTTTTAAAAATTATTATATATTAAACGATATACTTTAATAGATTGAAGGAAAAAAGAAAAACTTAAAGAGGCAATTTCCTCTTATTCCAATATGTATTGTAAACTATCAAAGTGAGCAGAAAAAGATGTAAAGTGAAATTTTCGAAGGTTTATTTTCTTCCTTTTTTCTTTTTCTTTATTTTCTTCTCTTTTTTCCATCATAGAGATCGAATATTTCTTGAAAGGGAACATACGAAAGAACTTCCAATACGGATTTCAAAGTTCGCGGTAATGTCGATCGACGTATCGAGGCAAGATTCTTTTCCAAGAAAGTCAGGTTTCTTTCGCAAAACAAGTCGTACGTGGATTCCTTGAGAAAGTCGTTAAACTGGATGGATGAAGGTTTCGTTTACGGGTTCGAAAGTATCAGAGGGAACCCGATAGGTTCGGAACACGATGTGGATGGGGTTCAACATGCTTTCCTTCTCTCTCTTTCTCATACGTCAAGAGATTCGAGTATCGAGCATGAACGATAAACGTTCTGGACGATACCACGTTTGCCTAGATCTTTCACAAGGAGAAAGGCAAAGAAAGAGAGAGAGAGAAAGAAAGAGAGAGAGAGAGAGAGAGAGAGAGAGAGAGAGAGAAAGAAAGAGAAAGGAGTACTTACATTCTCCTTTAAAGAAGATAGAACGATCAACGGGAACGATCGGTGAAACAACGGAGACAATTACAAGCAAAGGGCTTTCTTCAAGTTTCGTAAACTCCGAGTAAATTTCCTTTTGTTGCGATCAATCAGTTACAATTGCGTCTCGGAAAATTCGTTTCATCGTAAATCTTCGATTTACGAGATTTCGAATTAGTTGGATCATCTTGGAAAGAAAAAAAAGGAAAAACAAAATTTTCATTGATATCTAAGCTCTTTAGTAAATTCATACTTTCATTCATAATGAATATAAAAAAATTACATGTATATATATGTGTATGTGTGTGTGTGTGTGTGTGTGTGTGTGTGTGTGTGTGTGTGTATGTGTATATATGTATTTTTTAATTTACATAACTAACGAAACTGATATTTCGTTATAACAAAATCGTAAAACTTGTTCATTTTTAATAACAATTCTCGGTTACAAACGAACTATGGATTTCTGAAAAATGTTATCTTGTAACGAACAAAAAAAAAGGAATTGTTTTTGATGCGATTTTTTGTATAAATATCGGAAACTTCACGGAACATGAATTCATTTATGATCAATATAGGAGATCGATTTTCCTTTTACAAATAATACTTTGAAAATCGGTTATCCGCGGAGATGTTATTTCAAATTGAAAACGATACGTATGAGAATTTCAATGACGAGAGGAGTGTTTATATCCTGACCGAATCAATGTTGATCCAGCATAGGTGCAAATATTCGCGAATATTCACGGATTCTATCACAATATTACTAGAAGAGTGAGAAAAAAGAAAGAGAAAAAGAAAGAAAAAAAGAAAGAGAGAGACAAAGAGAGAGAGAGAGAGAGAGAGAGAGAGAGAGAGAGAGAATATTCGTTGAACAAATGTATCGTGTATCGGAATTTAAACCGATTTCGATAATTTCTCCTTCGTACAATTTGCTCCAATAAACTCGAGAAAGTTCAAATAATAAACTTTATTATAGTAAAATACATTAAACAAAATAAAAAAGAAACACAATTGATGAAAACTAAAGATGATACGATTTGAAACATTCGAATCATAAAGTTAAGCCGATCGAGTCGATCGATTTTGTTCGTTCGAAAAGAAAAAAGAAAGACAAAGAGGAAAAGTAAATAAAGAAAACGGTTTCAATGATTTTACCATTGATCCGTAAACTCATTCCGATCGCGAACATACGAAAAAGCACGTACTAGTAGGAAAATGAAGAGATTGATTCTAGTAGTAACGTGAATTCGTTGAAACAATTTGTCGTTGAAGTAGCATTTCGTCGAAAAAAGAAAAAAAAAGAAAATAAAAGAAAAAAGAGGAAAAGGAAAAAGAAAAATTAAGGATGGACTATGCTTCAAACGGAATCACGCGAGCGAGTTCTCTTTTCGCTTGAAATTTCAGCGACGCTGCTTTGTAATGACTTCGGATGGTTGTGAGCTTGGGGAGTCGTGTTTACTCGGTGAAAGGAGAACGAAATGAAATAAAGGGAAAACCGCGTGAAAACTCAAGCGGAAAATGTTCTCCACGTTTCTACGCAACGTTGGATTTTACAGGATTGAACAGTATTGAGGTTCTTCGTTAAAGGGTCAGCGATTTTGTAATTGTTAAAAAATAAAAGAAAAAAAAATAAAAGGAGATAGAATAATCGTCGAAATAAAATCAAACGTTACATCGTAATAATGTACTCTTTGGTTATAAAAAAAAAAAGAAAAAAAAAATTAAAAAAGAGATCGTTACTATATACGCAATCAACGTGAAAAGAAAATGTTCTGCTTCTCAAACAAAGCCAAACGCAATTGACTTGTCAATATTAAATTATATGAAAAATGTGAAAGTACGTATTGTATGAAAACAAGTTTAATAGAAAAGTTTGAGAATAGAGCTGAATGAAACTATTACATAAACAAATGAAACTATAAAACAAGTTTGTAATAGAGTGTTAAAATATTTAATAATTTTGTTCGTACAACAGTAACGATTTCGCATTTCTCATGAGAAATATTATCATATATTATATAAATAAAGTTAAAATGAGAACGTAATTCGATTCGTGCAGATACATATATATATATATATGAATATATTATATAAAAAAATATATATGTGCGTAAAAGAGAGAGAGAGAGAGAGAGAGAGAGAGAGAGAGAGAGAGAGAGACAGAGAAGTGATAAAGAGAGAATGTTGAATTTATTTAACAAACCGAATTAATAGGGAAAATAACAACGTATCTTTATCCACTTGTTTTTAAGACCAAAGAATAATATTGTATTTACTCGATTATGAGTCACGCATTATTATATTTATTATCAAGCACGTTGGTACGACAGTTTCTCAGTTTGTCCTGAATATTATTCGCGTGCAAGGGGAATGTCCGTCGTTTTCGTTGAGAAATAGTTACCTCACGTGTAGTACGTATATTTTAATTATTTCGTCGAGAGAAAACAGACTGTTTGCCAGAAAGCGTGAGAAAGAGTGTGATAATAAATGGACAAACATGTATACATAAATGTATTTATGCTATACGCGATAACATTAGTATTTTTAGCTTTGAAAAACAAAAGATTTTTTTTTCTTTAATTAGCGACAATCAAACAACGATTCACATCGGTTTTAATTCAATGGCTCAAAACATTTAAAAATCTCTTTATGATAAGAAACAAAGAAAGAAAAAAAAAGAAAGAATAGTATCTAAAAATCAGGAACGATATTATTTTCTGTGATAATTGATTATCCATCGATAATTAATTAATCACGTGGAACCTTTGATTTTTTTACAGTGAAACTTCATAATGCAAGCTGTGCTTATATTACCAAGATGGATGACGATATGTCAGTCTTCTGGGATGTTTAGAAAAAGAAAAAGACATGGATTTATTCAACTTTACGTCACAACTTTCTGTCATTGACATATCAAATATCTTCCTATCAAAAAACCTTCAGCAATATTCCTTCTTCGTCTCTTTCCTTTTTTTTTCATTTTCCTTTCTTCTTTTTTTTCCTTTTTCTCACTCTTCGATCGATCTTCCGAATCAAAATTCCGTTGACGTTCGCTGGTAGCATCTAACCAAACCCCACGTTCTTTTTTTTCCGCTCGACATTCGTTCCTCTATATTGTGACACGTATCTCAATAAAATATACACGAAACCAATAGGATCAGGCAAAATGGGATACGGCACTTAATGCGAGGAGCTAGAAAGTTATTTTCTTTTCCTTCTATCTTTTTACCTTGTTCTCTTTCTTTCGAGTACATTTTATCGATTAATTCTAGTCAAGGAGGAAAGAGAGAGAGAGAGAGAGAGAGAGAGAGAGAGAGAAGCGCTAGTTAAGAGTTTAAGAAAAAGAAGAAAAAGAAGAGAAGATGGAAGGAGACAGTGTTAAATCGCTTTAAATTGCTACGAATTGCACTTACGCTTTAGTTGTGCAACCAACGTACCGCCCCGATCCTTCTGTTAACCTTTCTTTCATCACGGGTCCTTTTCCTACTCCTTCTTATCGAGCTTAAGAGCAGCATCCATTTTGGTTATAATTCCAAGCCGTTCGTTAGATTTAAACAGTCAGGAAAAATTTGTAAGCTCGTGATAAAAGAAAAAAGGAGAAAGAATATAGCGTAGAAGGGTTGAATGTTGAGGTTGAATGTAATAAAAAGTATCAAGGACGTCGGCCATTTTGTTTGCTAAAGATCAACCAGAAAAATCTCAAATGTTTTACGTTAATTCTCTTTTCTTTTTCTACGTTTATCTTCGAGATGCAAAGTAATTAAATGATAATTACAAAGGAATATTTTTAATACGTAATATTTTGTTTTTAAATATATATATATATATATATATATATATATATATATATATATATAATAGATAGGTATTTATAGGTGTGTGTGTGTCTGTGTGTATATATAACGTATTCAACGTATGTATATAAATACGTTGAATTTGAAATATTATTATTAATTTACCATTTTGAACATTTCGTGAAGAATATTTATTTATATATTGTAGAATTAGCATAATTAAAATGTAGAACTATTTCAGTTTTGATTAAAGCTTAGGATTACAGTTCCTAAAGTTTGGTTTATACTACTCTGCTCAAATAGTAATAGGATTTACACGAATTTCTCATACTTAGAATCATTATCGATTATCTGACGTATGTTAGGATATTATTGTTTTGTGGAATGTCTGAATATTTCATAACAAACAATTCAAAGAAGCTGTCCGATTTTTCATATTTAGAATAAATATTCACATGTTTATAATAATTTTGGCTAACAAATTGAGGAAAAAATGTTGATTATTTTCATTCTATTTCATCGCTGTTGAAATATATTAAATATATGTTAATAAGGAGTATTAATATTCGACATTGTGAAGCCTTTTTTATCTTATAGAATAATCAATCGATTATTATTATAAATAATCAATGATTTTCTTAATCGTCTTTTGTGAATATAATAAATATATAATATGATTAATGAGCATATTGGAAATTTTCATTAAAGTTACAGATATAAAATAATTAATTTGCAATGATCGAAAGTCTAATAATGGTAATTATTGGGGATATATAGCCAAAACGTAAATAATACAATATAAGAGAAATTCCATATGTGGAAATATAATAAGTGAATATTATACGTGCAAATAATTTATTATAAAATTTATTGTCAATATTTTTCGTGAACAGATAAATTAAAGAGTATCGTGGACGAAATTCTTTTTACCTTTCATTTGTTATAATTTTTTATATTAACCTATTATATGGAAATGTTGCTGTCTCTTTTTTTTTTTTTTTAGAGAAAAATCATAATAGTGTTGCATTTTATTTAAATGTACATTTTAACGTACAACGATAATAAATATGTCTATATTCAAATGAAATGTAATTGAGCCTATAAAAGTATATCATGGTATAAGCTTATAATGAAACAACATCAACGTAAATATTTTTTTACATGTTGTGCGAGAGTGCACATTTCTACAACGTGCAATGTATGCATTTGATGCTCAATGCTTTGGATATTAATTTCGAGCAGCCAAAGAGTTTCGATCGACGAAAATTAGAAAGAGAAATAGAGAAAAAGAAAGAGAGAGAGAGAATTATTCTTCAAAATCTGATGAAAGTATATTATTGTGCTTTACCTGAAAGTCAAAAAAAGAGATAAAAGAAAAAAAAATAAAATTGGATCGTTCTTTCTTTATTATCTCTAAAAATCTAATGATTTTAATTATTAGAATATTACAAAATATTAAAGAACATATAAGTATACTATTGATTGTATTGATAATTAATTTTTAAAAAAAGGAAATTATATAAATCCAAATATCCTGATTGAAAGATATATATATATATATATATATATATATATATATATATATATATATTTATTAAAAACTTTGTATTTTTCTCTATATTATTCAAGTTTATAAGCAACTTTTAAAAAAATTGCAAAATTTATTTAAATTATTCTTTATATTACTATAGACATAATAAAAAAATAATTATTTTTATGACGTAATTTTTTTCTGTTTTTATACATATTCATTTGTCTACTTCCATGTTAACTATAGTATTTTGAAAAATTTTCAATTACTTTCTGACCATATTTCAAATGGATATGACCGAATAAAAAACATCTAATGTCTTATAAAACATTTTATATCATCCGCGCGCGTACTGAAAGAAGTTTCTATTGTCAACGCGTTAATGTATGCTTCCGCAGTTAATTAATTACGTACTAGTCAAAGTAACGGAACAACATGCTTCCGTCTATTGAGGCATCAAATATGTCGTAGTTTGAAATTTCACGCGTTCCAAAAGCAGAAAAGTTACGACTCCAAAAGACATAACCCGTCGTCTCTTACATTGTTCCCTTTACCAAGGAAGAAAATCCAGGCATGGTGAGCTCTTGTAAGCACGTACAGCTACTACAAAAAGATTCCTACGGGATTCCTCTCACGACATTTGCAGCCACGTATTTTATTTCCAAGCGAAAACGTTCGAGGCAACTGTACCCCTTACAGATCGACTTTTTTCTCTCTTGTCTTCTCTCTCTTTTTTTCTCTTTCTTTCTTTTTTCTTTCTATTTCTATTAACATTTGCGAGAAAAAACATTGGAGAATTGAAAGACGTAACGAGCTAAATAAATTTCAATTCGGAAATTATCTTTTACGTTGGAAAATACTTTTATTTTGTTTTCTCCTTTCTATCATTCGATAAACAAATTAAAAAATTATTTTAATTGAAGTAAGAAATATTTCCTACTTCAATTAAAATAATCAATTAAAATTTCTTATTTCGAAGAAATATGCTTTTAATAATTACATCAACAAATATTAAGAGTATTATTTTTATATAATTTATGAATATTTACTTTTATCAGTTTTCATGATTATAAATATGTTTGATTCAAAAATAAAAGTTTTATTATAATTGATTTTTCACTTATGATGATACTTATTTATGAATTAACCTTACACAAGATATAAATTCATTTTTTATTATTTCTCCAGAATTTTGAAATAAATTCTAACAGTTTCTTTAGTTTCTTAATCATTCTAAAAGTTTTCGATAATCAATATTTTTTGCCTACTTTTTCTGTTACGAGAAATAACTAAATCTATATACAAATCTATATAATACATATACACACATAGAAACAAACAAATACACACACACACACATGTATATGTATTATATATATGTACATGTATATGTATATATATAAATGTACGAACGTTTTAAATTATCAACATAGAAGATCTTAGAAAAGTAACGACTGAATGTGACGGTGATCGATGATCTTTTAGGATCAAGCATGACATAGGGCCGATTTAACAAGCTCTCGTAGCATCCGTCATCAAATCGAGATATGGTTATCGGTAAGCAGAAGGAGATTCTATCGGTATCTATGGGGAATTGCATACGTGCATCGACGGATCAGCTAGTTAACAGTGGACATTGCTTCCTCTATGAAGATAATCTGATGCAAGTTCGTATCAATGCATATCAGTTCCTGTAACATTATTGGATATTCACTATACATTTGTCGTGATGGTAATGTTAAAAAGACGAAAGATGAATCTTTTCTGTAAACGAATTAAATATAAAAGTAGAACTTATCTAAAAATATCCTATTGTTATCATTATCGAATGCATTAACAGTATCTAATTTTCCGATCGATTATTCTTATACAATTTAACAGATTTTTTATTATTTTTTTTATATATATTTTAATATATATATATGATTACATTATATATTTTCGTTTTCTTGTTTTTAACAATTTGGGATTGTTTCGATATCGTTAATTAAATATATATATATATATATATATATATATATATATATATATATATATAACGTCAATTTAATTCATGATTTAAATTTCATTTAGTATTCTTAATAATACCAGTAATTTTAAATCTTTTTCTATATTCGTTTGTATTCATTTGTATTAATATTCTTTAAATATAGGAGATATTTTAACATTGCCCAGGTTATAACCGACATTTAATCCAAGCGAAAACCAGGATTACCTACTTGCAATTATTTGTAATCAGTAATGTGCGAAAGCCGAGCTTATGTTTTAATGTAAAGAACCAGATAAACTTCTGAAAAACGTATTACTAAGAAGGTAAAATATCTGTTCATAGAATCTCATGATTAGTTAAAGTTACAAAAAAATTTAATAAGAGCAATTCGCATGGCACTACGCCAATTAAAAAGTGCATGTAAAAATATTCTTTTTTTAACCCCTGACCTTTCCGAGTTATAAATGTTAACATACTTTTTTTCTTTTTTTTGACGGATACATATAATTTTGTTAGCATATTTATATAATAGTGATTATTTGCAATAAAAATCATATCGCAGTAAAAAAATGGTCATTATGCATCGTTTACGAAATAATTGGGGTATTAACTGATTGATACTGTACAGTAATTAATATTGCACTGTACTTTAATTCATACTCCATGTTATTACAAATATATTATTTAACGGTCGAGTATTTTGATGAATTGTAAAACAACGATTCTGTTCTATGTAATCTGAATGATGATTGTTTTTTATATTGTGGTATCAAAAACCTACTTTAATCCTTCAGATGCCGATTATTTCGTAAACGATATATAATAGTAATTTTTTACTGGATATTATTTTTATTACAAATAACTATTATTGTATATCTTCAATTAACAAATTTCTATACATAGTTAAGAATTGAACCGACTTTTAAGATTATGATTGCAATCTCTGTTATGTATACACGAAAACAGTAATATTGATTATTAATGAAACATTTAATTTGACTTTATTGATTTTTAAAATATAAGATAATGTAATGAGATGAAGTTACACTCATATTAACATTAGACCTTGATCTATTTTGTTTATGGCTTTTAAGGATTAAAATTAAATAAAGGCAAAGATTTTTCAATCTCATTTAAAGTGTCATTAAAATATTGAAATTTAATCACAACGTATGTATGATGTTTTCTTTCACAGATTTTTACGTGATTACGAAATTTTTTATAATTATATTGATAACAGTAATAATAATGACTTCAATTAAAGATTGAATCAAAACTTTATTTATAAAAAATTATTCGAACATCTCAAAAGTTTTTCCTTTATCTAGCGTGAATATTCTCTTTCGATGTGGATTAAATCATCACAAGTTACTTTCTCGTTAGATGCGTTTTATGGTTAAGATAAATGACTTAATTTCCTATCTGATGAAAATATTAAACGGTAACATAGGAATTTGTTATTTTTTCCTGCTTCGTTATTTAAAAAATATTTATTTAAAAGTTTAACTCCATTTGAAGAATGTTTTACTTCAGATGATATCGACGACACAAATGTTTATTATCCTTCATAAAATACGCAACAAGATACTTTTAATGTAAAATCATAAAAAATAAAAAAACAAAAAAAAAAGGAAAACGAAAAAGCATGTACAATGTAAACACATATGTATATTATGTAAGTTTTCGAGTTTGTCTACGAAAAATATATATGTATATATGTGTATGCGTGAGTATATTATATTCCTATAATAAAGTAGTAAGATTTCTCGAGCGAGAAATACTCTAAAATTCTATTAAGTCCGCCAGAGAAATGTATGCGCATATTGTATCGCGTTATACCTAGTATTACAAAGTCGAGCAACCTTCAGGCAAATTCTCTCTCTCTCTCTCTCTCTCTCTCTCTCTCTCTCTCTCTCTTACTCTCTTTCTCCACACCCGCACGCACACACACGCACACAAACACAAACATACATAAAAGAGCTCGTAGATTGTATTTATCTGATAACAAAATAATTTCCACGTTTCTTGAGTGTTAATAATTTGGTTTAATTGAAGTAAGAACGTAACAAATTACAAAACCTAAGATTATCACGTGGAGAAAGGTGATTGTTTCTCCGAAAAAATTGTCTAGTATGAAGTGGCGCAAGAGAAGAAATGTGAAATTAAGAAAGATCGATGATACGACGGTCTTAAACGAAATGCAATATCGAAGACGTTGATGGAAGAAATTTCAGGAGGGAGCAAACGGGAAATTGAATTTCGTATTCAACGAGAAAAGTCAACGAGACAACGAAAGCAACGACAACAACGACAACAACAAGGACAACGACGAGGATGACGACACGTTTCTTCTTCTTTCTTTTTCGCTTCGATTACTCAAGATATTAAATTTACTAGCTGACTCTTGGTGAAAAAGAGAATATCTCTGCTAGCAATCTGCCCTCGTTGATTTATTTTTATTAAGTTTTCAAATTAATCCTTTCACGGTAATCTTTTCTTTTTTGTATTATACAATGATCGTTACAGTTTAATTTCTTTTAATGATACATTCTATAATTACTAATTAATAATTCTTTATATATATATATACACACGCTTTTTAAATTATTCGATCTTATCTTTTCTAAAAGGAAAAAGAAAAGTACAAGAATAAAGAGAATTTGTAAATAGCTAAGACATTTTAGTAAGGAATACATTCTATTCGTTCTATAGCTTTGTTCATACATAATCATTGTTCTTTTACAAAAGTTTCCGTACGATCACTATGGAACAACCTCGCGAATAGTACAACGCCTGTCAACGGCAGTAGTTATCTAACGAGAGAGATAGAGACAGAGCTTCTCACGAGTTCTTCAGTTTCAGAGAAAGAGAGAGAAAGAGAAAGAAATAAGGAAAGGCTTCATCACTGAGTAACTGAGAGAGAAATAAAAACGAAGAAGACGAATAAGAAGAAGAATAGAGAGAAAGAGATAGAGAGAGAGAGAGAATAAGAGAAAAGGTTACACTTCGTGTAGTTTTTTTATTCGTCGTTTGCTCCTGCCATTCTTCCACTTTTCTAACGAGACATGTATTATGTACCAACTTCGCTCGTTTCAGGAACATTGCGAAGGACAAACGATGACGATGACGATGAAGACGAAGACGTCGATATGTAAGGTGTGACTTACGAATGATAATAGAACAAAATATATTTCGATTTTGAGTGATCGATTGAGATATTTAAAAATTTCATAACAAAGAAAATGAAAGATGTTTTAGTATTGTGCAACTAATGAACAACGAATTGACGAGGCGTTAAACGTGGATACATTTTTCAGGTCGATTTTATAAAGAATGTTTATTTTTCTTTTTTCTTTTTTTTTTTTTATTCTCATCGATATCATATTTTTACGAAGGAAGACAGGCTCAAAGACAATAATAGTGATGGCTATTATTTGTTGGATGAGAACGAACGTTATTGAAATAGACACGTCTACTTGGCAACAGTACTTTCTCTCTCTCTCTCTCTCTCTCTCTCTCTCTCTCTCTTTCTCTCTCTCTCTCTCTCTCTCTCTCTCTCTCTTCGATAATTCATCTACCGAAAATACGTATTTTTATCTTTTCCAAAAAAAAATGACGTCATTGATCTCTAATATTTTCTTTCTTCCTTTCTTTTATTTTGTTGTATTACATGTCTACATTACGATCCTTAATCTTTCAAAAAGCGAACTCGAACTATTATTTGTGAGAATAAATGTAAGCGAAATTAAAAAGAGAAAATCACAAAACATGAGGATGGAGTGAAATCGTTTGACAAAACACAAAACGTATAATCTGAAATTTATTTTAATTCGCAGTCATTTCGAAGTTCTTTTATGAGATTGAAATATGAAAGAAAAGTTTTTTCGAGAAGCGTCAAGTAATTATCGATCAATTTACCACCGTAATATGTATGTCATTATATTGAAACTTATTTGTTATTTATTCACTTCATATTCACGTATTTTTATAAATCATTTATTTAATACTCATCATTTTAAATATGAAAAAGCAATTTGATAAAACAATATTTGCTTGTTGACAATAACAATATTTGATATAACAACATTTGATGTTTACGTATGATTTATGATTACATATGATTTCGTATGATTACGTATTTATATCTGAATCAATTGATGATTTTTTTATTTATATAGTATATTAATTCGTTACATTTTACGATTAAGTGCATGTGTTTTTCCAAAATTACATATTAATTATTTTAATGTTGTTTAATGCACGTATATAATGTATGAGGAAAAATTTAGTTTACCAATTAATATTCATAAAAAGGACATCATGCACATTAAAGGATTATTTTTTCTATTAAAAAGATTATCTGAAATAATTATTTGAAAGAATCTTTGTTGGACGAGAAAAAATTCAATTGGTCAACAAAAAGAAAAGTAATATATGTCTACGAATGAAAAATTAATGATCAAAAAGAATAAACTCAGCTTAATATTAAAAGTTAATATTATATTTTCAGAGGGAAAGAGAGAGGGAGATAGAGAGAGAGAGAGAGAGAGAGAGAGAGAGAGAGAGAGATGTCTTTCATATTGAAATAAGTGTTGAAATCTCATAGGAAGTTTTTGTTGGTATCACTATAACACTTTATATAACACCAACGTAATTAACTTCCTGATTACTTTCAACCTCGTAACTTTAAAAGTCTACTACCCTATTTGTATGCCAAACGAAGGGATGTTAAGGAAAGTCTGATAGTGAGTTTAATTTCAGTCACACTCGTTGAAAATTATGCCATCTAAGAAGGAGACAAACTCGACGATTCAGACTTGTTGGAAATGAAAAAAAAAGATAAGATAAGAGCAGAGAAGTGAAGAGAGAGAGAGAAGGATAGAGAGAAAGAGAAAAAGAAAAATAGATAGATAGATGGAGAGAGAGAGAGAGAGAGAGAGAAGAGTAGAGTAAAAAATTAAAAAAAAATGAAAAGAAAAGTAGAAATGTAGAAAAAGAACGAAGATCTCCACTCATCTCCCTCGAGTCTTTATCTTCGATATAATTAAATGAACTCATTAGGGAAATTTGTGACAAAACAAGTTCACAATTTATTTTATAGATCTCTAGTTATTCATAACAATATTATTTATATAATTTATATTACATATCGTAAGATTAAAATTCATTTTCGATTTAATCGCATCAATGAGTATCGATTTTGTTTTCGAGATTTATATATTTGTAACCTTTTACGGGAGCGAAAAATTTTCGAAAGGAGCTATGTACAAACTTCGTTGGATATAAATACGATATATAAAAGAAAATAGCTGCCAGAGTAAAACGGGCACGGCGCTTTCAAAATTCCGCAACGTATGGTAATCTCAATTCGAGTCCTCGTTTCAAGCCCAAAGAGCTGCAAAGCACTCTTCTCGGTAGTGTACGGACGGATCTCATACCACCAAGTGGTTGTAAATGTTGCCGCAGTGTCGAGTATACTCTTCAAACTAAGAGCCAATTTGCTTATTGCTTTTTCACAGGAACATGTCGGGATCTACATAACGAGGTGTCTCCTTGTACAATTCTTAATCCTAAATATTTTATCGATGAGATGTAAAACCAGAAAAGAGAATTTTTCGAATTTCAACGAACAAAACAATTTATCCGAGTAAATAATTGCCTCGTTGGTAAGCGATTCACAGGATTTTTCAAGCAAACCATTTCTTTTCATTCGATGTTTTAATGATTACGCGAGTGTGTAGGAATTCTCGAAAGAAAAAAGAAAAAAAAACAAAGTAGAAATCAAAAAAAGGAAGGAAAAAATTTCAATTCAAAGAACACGTGCGCCCACGTTGAAATAGTTTTTTTTTCTTTTTCTTCTTTTTCTTTTAAATCGCTTCTATATTTTGCACGCGTTTGTAAGGTTTTAAATTAGTGCGAATGCGATAGCGAAATTCAAATTAGATAATTATCTTATTTTTACATACATACATACATACATATATATATATATATATATATATATATATATATATATATATATATATATACTCTGAATTTCAACATCGCACAGAGTTTGATAAGTACGGTCCATTTTAAATCGAAATTTACTTGGAAGGCGGCAATTCTCCGCGGACTATGCATTTCCCTCTAATCATATCGCTGACAGAACTCGCTGTTTCTAACGAAGTTGCTGAAATTGCACCATGGCTGTTCCTTAATTAGCACCACATGTAACTAGATGAGTCCTGATCATTATTTCAACGATGCCAGTAAGGAGAAGCATCTCTTATACTTCATCATAGCCTTTAAGCTCTATTTTGAACTTAAAATTACATTACCTATAAAATTTTACAAAACTTTTAATTGTAAAGTTGAAACTCTAGTGTAGGTATTCTTCTTCATCTTTGTAATTAACAATTTTACTTTGAACACATACGTAATATATATATATATTGGTTCTCTTTTCGATTCATATGATTTTTCAGGCAAATATATATATATATATATATATATATATATATATATATATGTGTGTGTGTGTGTGTAAAATATGTAACTTATATAATATATACAGGATGTCTCGTTTATTTTGAAACATTGAAGTATTTCATGAAGAATTGAACCAACCAAAACGAATTTTCCATAGATATGTTTGGTATGCCAATGTTTCTTTTGCAGGTCAAATGGCAGAGGGAAATTTCAAGGGCAAATTCATTTTTTTTAATGGAACTATATTCGTTTTTATCGACAATTGCGTGACATTTGTTGAAATGAATTCAATAACGTGCCACATAATGCACGTTGTTGAATATTTACAAATATAAAGTATTATAAATTATATTAAAAATCTAAAAATTTCTAAGGAGTATAATCCAATATCGTTGTATGCCAGTTGTTAAGCTGTCTTTTGTAAAGAAATTTCATACGATTGAAAATCATAAAAAGATAAGAAATTCATCCTTCGTTTACAGCACTATTATAACGTATTATATTGTATTTATTGTATTATATTGTACTATATTATTTTGTATTACATTGCATTATATAGCCTTATGTTTTATTATATTATATTATAGCGCTGTTCATATGATAAAGTAGATATTTCTATTATTATCAAATACAATATATATATATACATATATATACATATATACATATATATATATATATATATATATATATATATATATATATATATATATATATATATAGGATACTTTTCATAACCCTATCTAGAAGATACGGACTGACTAACTCGGATTATTTACTCTTGGTTAATACGTACTTTATTGGTACAGATA
This sequence comes from Vespa crabro, assembly GCF_910589235.1. Taxonomy (NCBI): domain Eukaryota; kingdom Metazoa; phylum Arthropoda; class Insecta; order Hymenoptera; family Vespidae; genus Vespa; species Vespa crabro. The sequence goes on from NC_060960.1 coordinate 2,330,363, forward strand.
TTATACTTAAGGCGTTACAATTAATATACTACAATTCTTTTCTCTTTTTCTAATTTACTCAAGGCTTTATTCGTTACTCTTTGTGGGTTTACTCAGGACCTTCCTCGTTATTCCTTGCTTGTTCTACCTAAAATTGTCTCTCCGTTGTTCTTTTCTCACGTACACCCCGTAGACTTCCTCATCCCCACTTACATTTGTGCATACGTATTCAATAATCCTTATCGCTCTTTATACTATTCCTTATTTCGTTGCCTATCTTAATCATATTGCATTTCCATCTCACTCATTCTCTCAATATCTCAGCTCATTCTTTTTCTTTTATAAACAACGCAACTCACAAAGGATAGATCACGATTGGTCAACACCGACCAATTTATCTCATATATGCACACAATTAACTGATTCTAGAACTTTTCATCTTTTTATTCGACTACTGATAGGCTTACTTATCTCATGCAAACAACTAACTCTAGAATCTTCCATCCCTTGTCTAATTATCGATAGGCTTATCTCATCACACACACGACTAACTAGCTCTAGAATCTTCCAACCTACATGTATTCACTATGTATTACAAATAAAAATGAAAATAAAAACGTTAAAAGCGATGTTGTGTTCATTAAATCCTACCATTGACCACCTTACCAAAAAAAACTGGATATCTATATCAAATTTTTGATAAAATGAAAATTTGTCCCGCAAATCGAGATTTGTTATTGGGAAACATAAGGCAAGCAACATTATGCCTACTTCTTCCCACATCATATAAATCTGATATCGAATCGAATTGCGGGAAACTTCTTTAATTTGTCAAGGATTTAAAATTTCGGACAGGGTAACGTAATTTACTAAGAAGTGGCACAATTTCATGTGCCACTATTTGCAACATTATTTGATCCTGATACAAATCTCGATTTGTGGGAAAAATTTTCGCATTCTCCAGAATTGGAATTTTCAAACGAGTGAATACAGGTTACTTGAAGAAATTTTCGAGCTCTCTAGAATTTGAGATTTTGAACAGGAAAGAAATACTTACCAGTAGGTGGCATGTCTATATGTGCCACCTCCTTGAACATTATGTAATCCTGATAGAATTCTTGATTTGTGTGAAAATTTTCACGCTCTCCAAAATTCGAATTCTCGAATAGTTGAATATAATTTATCTGGAGGTGACATTAAATCCCGTTTGGATATCATGTGATCCTATTATAAATCTAGATTTGTTGGAAAAATTTTCGCTTTATTTAGAATAAAAGAGCCAATTTTTTGGATAAGGAAGTTAATGGAAGGATTTATTGAAAACACAACGGATTTATTTCACTTTAAACAGATTTATATTTATTATTATTAATAATAGATTATGAATATATTGTATTTGATAATTATATAAATATTTATAAATTTTACTTTATAATTTTCACCATAGAATTATAAAGTATGATACAATATAATACAATATAGTGCAATATAACATAATATAATATAATTTCTAAAAACTTCTTGTCTTCCTATATTTTGTTTAAGTTACCGATCTATTATAAACGAAATTTATTTCGTAGAAAGTTTGATTTTAATTCATTACATGCAGCCTACTCGGCAGTCATCGATAGGTGATTATACTTCTTAATCAAGTTTATAATATAATATAACATTTTATAATATTAAATGTCATCATATTGTATGTCGTTCATTTGGTCTCAGTAAATGTCATCATAGGAAAGAATATGTAGTTCCATTTAAAAAATGAATTTGACTTTGAAGTTTCTGCAAAAATAGAAATTATCATCATATAGTGTACTTGTTCAATTCAAACAAATCTGTGCAAATAATTTTTTAATAAGTTTAATCACTTGCAAGATATTTCAATTTTTTTTAAATAAACGGGGCATATATATGTATATATATATATATTGTTACATAGATACAAGTATAAAAAGGATTGAGATGATTTAACGTCATCTCTACGAAATGGGATATAAAAATGTACTTACTTTTTTCCAGCATTTACGTATTCTCAAAAAAAAAAACGATTCACGAGACATAGACGTATGACTTCCTTTATATGCTCCACAAAAGACTTGCACATCCATAATGATTATCATCTCGTTAATCATTCTTGAAAATACATACAAGCGTCGAGGTATTTTATTCCTGCATTCTTTACTCGCCTACCTAATATTTTATCGTTTCGTCAGTGAGTTAATTTTAAAAATTTATTATGTCTTTCGGCATTATTCTAGAATGAATATCTTCAGAAATTACAATTCAAATTCAAATATAAATCAATGTTATCGAGGGTGGTATTATATCTCCTAGATGTCATCGACACACTCACTCACATTCAATTAATGCACTGTAAAACAACGAGACTCAATGGAGGCATCCAGCACATGAATAACATGAGGACTCGTTAATAATCACCGAACTGCAATTTGACAATTAGATAATCGTTCGATTCTATGTCAACCACACAAGTTGTATATCTGTGAATTTTCGTTCATTTTCATTATTATATCGACATGTGACGAAATACAATTTCGATCATTGATTTGGAATATCGACTTTTAATTCAGCAGCCTTAGCTGGACATTTAATTAAACTCAAATTAGTTTAACCATTCGATATCATACAAAATTCATGAACTTACGAATAAATTCTCGTCTACATCGATGAATTTTTCAAAATGATTGGATGATAATTATTATAGAATAAAAAATTCCGTATTTACATAAGTATCTAATTAAAACGGTGATATATCTAAAATTTAGAATATTTTCCTTTGCCAAACGTCATTATAATACATTAATGAACATCGAAAATTAGTATAAAACATTTACATTTATTTACTTATGTATCTTTACAATACGTGTCAGTTTTCATCGATAGAACACATTCATGCGACAAAATGATGCACTAAAAATTTTTGCATGTGCATTAACACGTGAAAATATATCGAGCCGTAAGTTATGATAAAAAATCGTATGCAAGAAAAAAATGAACGAAGTTACGGCGATTATTTTCAAAAAAAGAAAAAAAAAGAAAAAAGGATTCGTCCTGACAATGACGATTGCAATGAACGTTGTGTAGAATGACGTACATTAAATTCAGAGACTATAGTGCAATTACGTAATAATTAATATTAAATTATATTCGGGACTTTTTTCAATACTCATGAAATATAAGAAAAATATTTTCTCGAAAAAATTACATTTCAAATTAAATGAAATATTATTTATACTTGTCCTTTTTTCTTTTCTCGAAATGTATGTTTCTACAGTTACAAAACGCGGAGATTTCAGGCACACAAAATGAAAAGAATGAAAAGAGAACTACGAGATTATGTCGTCTCTGACATTTGTGGATCACCACTCACAGTTCTGGAACTTACTAATCTCCTTTTCTAGAATTTCGAATATCTCATGAATTTCCACTCATGATGGCACTTTTACACCTGCCGAGAACTCATTTCCTACTCTTAAGAGGATTCGTACATGCATTTACAGAGGATCAGAAAATCCAAGGTAGATTGAAAAAAACATGCCATTTCGCCGGTCACTTTTAAGAAAGAAAATCTCTTCTGATTTAACTTATTTTTTTTTTCTCGCTTGATTTTTCTCCTTTAATGAAAAAAAAATTCTTACTTATAATTCTTCTTTTATTCGTTACTTTAATAAGTTGATTCGAATGTACTTATTTAACGATTGAAAAGAATTTCATTTCTTTCGTTAGATCTCGTCTCATATAATCCTTAAAATTCATTCAAGTAAAAGATATCTCTGGTAGGATTCATTACGACGTTGTAATTTTATTTCATAGAATAGGATTCTCTTAATGAGATTGGATTTTCTTAATTCCCCTCAGGTGAGGCTAACTGTGAGTGACAGATTTCCCTTGGTGAACCCAACGTCCGTAACGGTTTTGTCAAGTCCGTATTCTTGTCCTTTTAAACATAACGCTTGACTTATATCTTCCATAGTATGTACCTAGCCACGTAAATCCGTAGCGACGACATGCGTTAATGTTCGCATCTCCAGCACTTGCCAACTTTTGTTCCTTTCTGTATTGTCTCGTCATGCCTCTGAAAAGGACTTACAAATATTAATAGTTGTGCAACGTCACTTAAACGTGGTTCAAAGAGGAGACATCCTTCAGAAAGAGAAAGAGACATAGAAATCTCCTCCTATTTGAAATACATAGTTTATTTCCAACCTAGAAAACTACACTACACTCATTCTCTTATAACATTTCTTATTCTTCATTTGCATACTTGGTGTTTAACTATTAAGTATGAAATTTATGTATTTTTCTTTCTTTTAAAACTATTTGATATTCATTTTCTTAATAGTTCATTGTACTATAGTTGATCTATTCCAAATGCTGATGAGTAATAAACAGTCTTCTTGTTTTTCTTCGTCTATGAATTTTTTATTGAAAATTAAAAAGCTTTCCATTTAGTTATCTCTCCCCCCCCTCTCTCTCTTATATCTCTTTCTTCAAAAGACGAATATATCTATTCCATTTAAACTTCATTCGTTAATATAGCTACATCAACTTAATTTTATTTAAATTATAGCAATTAGTAATAAATATTTATCAAACCTGATAAGAACAATATCTGGAATAAATGCAAATTTTTCTAGGATTACATATTCCTTTTATATGACAATAGGAAACGTGTGTATGAATGTAAGGAAAACGTTTGAAACATCTTTTGTATAGATCAATATGATATGATAAAATAATCCTTGTTTAACCTCTTCATTCGACCTCTGTTGTCTAAGCAATTTTTATTATCTCAGCTTAATCTAGAGGATATACAGTAACTACTGTATATCTTTTGAGACTTATAATCTATTTTTGTACACATTGTATATTAACATAGCTTTATATTTACGAAATTTCACGTTGTCATTGTCACGTTCGTGCTTTTGTTATGGGATTAGATATATGATATTATAATTTCTAATAGTGAAACAAGAAAGACAATATGTAACAAGAAAATATTCTATCTTACACAATACGCATTATAATGTTTCTATTCTCTTAGATATATCGTGTGACCCATACTATAAAATATAAAATAAAAAAAATTTTAAAACAACTCACGTGAGAAGGATAAATTTAAAAAGATTGTCATACATTGTACGGAACATATCCTATCCTATATTTAGATTTATTTTATCGTTTTTCTCTATTTTTCAAATTCAATGTTACGAATAGTCTTTAACAACTGTATCGAATTTTGTTGGGTTTATAAAATGAAATAATTTACATTATGGAATATCATTGAAACGAAACGAATAATATTTGGAATATGTACGACATTATTTAAAAGATCGTAAATATATTGCAGTTAAATAAACTAAAGAGAGAGAGAGAGAGAGAGAGAGAGAGAGAGAGAGAGAGAAAGAGAGTGAGAAAGAGAAAGAGAGAGAAAGAAAGAGAGAGAGAGAAAAAGAAAAAATGTGTTATTGAAAATAAAATTTTTATTTAAAAATTATTCCCACGTGGTACTTAGTAAGCACCGCAATGCGATTTGTCAAATTTCTTATTGCAGCTATTTCTGAGAGTTTACGAGACGACGATATTTCAGAATAAGTACGTATACACATATGAGGATGTGCATGAATAAAGTATGACGAATTTCTATACCATCGGTGGACAGTCCAGCTCTATACCAGTTCACGGAAGATTAAAACTTTCGTCAGCGTCGAAAGCTTCTCATTTTCTGTCCTTCACGATATGCTGCACCAACATATCTATATAAATATGAATAATATTTTTACATATACATATATATATTTGACCATATGAATAAGGCAACATACGTATCGATCGTTACAAAAGAACTTACGTTCGCTATATATATATATATATATATATATATATAGTTATTCCGTTTTGTTTGTTCTTGCTCACACAGCATCTCATCGGGTGAACATGTACCAAATGAGAAAGATACGAGAACGAAAATCGCATTTTCCTGGGTCATTTGCAATAACGGTCATCCGAAATCGATAGTTACGAGCCTTGGCTAATTTATTTACGCTTTGATACATTTGTTCCGATTATAAAGTTCAATGTACATTTTTGCTAAGTTAAAAACTTGGGTCATATTCATAATTGAGTTTATTTTTCTATTGATTAGTATATTTCATATAATTCTTTTCACATTTTCTATTCAACATAGATTATATTTTTTACAACTAACCGATCTTTATTTCACAATTTTGTACAAGTTACCAGTATTTATACACTTTTTTCGCGAATCTCTACTTATCTTGTGTTTTTCCTTTTACCGTCTTACACCATACCCACCATTCTTCTGCTCGAAAATTATCGTAACATTTATTGCTACCAAGATACTTCGCATAAATTCTCTTTCTCTCTCTCTCTCTCTCTCTCTTTCTCCCTCTGTCTCTCTTTTTCTTTGTTTCTTTCGGGACAAAATTTTTATCGCGATGTCGCCAGTTCCGTGTTGAAAATTGAATATCCACCTTCTTCATTCTTTCTTTTATATATATATATATATATATATATATATATATAAAATATATATATATATATATATATATATACCGCGAAAGCAAAAACATGATGAATTCTCTAGAGCGAACCGATCTTTTGAAAATTTTATTTCGAATGACACGACACGGATTGTCGATTTTTTTCAAGTTTTCTCAACTACGAATTCTCATAAAAGAATATTTTATTACGTTCCATACGACAGAATCGGTTAATCTTAATACCATTATTTTCATTTTATATCTCCCTTTTTGGTTAACGTCCTTTTCTTTTTTCTTTTATGTTTATATACACGTTTTATTTAATCGCTCGTTTAATGTGATAGAAAGACTACTAATAGATTCATTCACAATAAGTTCGATATTTTATCGAGTTTAGAACTGATATCCTACGGTCATTTTTTTTGCATGACGATAAAGTGACTTTTTTTATAGTTTGCGATAATCGGTATCTCGATGAAAATGTTTAGTTAACACGTTTAAATTTTAAAGCTTCAAAATGATCACTGAAGAACTTTTTACGGTAAAGACTTAAAAAGTTAAATCGGTAAAATGAATATTTACGAGATTTTAAATGAAAGCACCTATACATATATACATAAAATGGTTCATATCCTTATATATTTAAATATTACATAATATATAATGATATAGGAAACGATCGTATACACGATATTACGTTTAACTCATATTTTATTTAAAGCATGCAAATTGTATAAGATTCGATATATCAAAAAGAAAGAACTTTCAATTGGCCAATTTACGTTCTCCAATATCTCCTAACGTGATGGAGAATTTTCTCTGGTAAGATATTGGCCTGAGAGGCTTTTAAAACAAGTGCATCACTCAGGTGTGCAACATCGAACGTCCAAGCCTAAATCCAGATTTAACGATGCCGGCTGAAAATTAATGTTATGGAACCACCCAGGAGATGCGGTATAACCGCACACGTGCAACTTGCGGAGCATGAACGCGAGCTTCGAGTACTGAGCTCCAATGATTTATCGGGGAACGTGCCGCGAAGAGAGAACGAGAGAATAACGGCTACGAGCCGTTACCAACTTTCATTTACAATACCAAAAACAAATTGAATAGTTCGTAAAGTCGTTCCTTTTTTGTTGTTACAGAAAACAAAAGGATATTGAATAAAATTGAAAGAAAGAAATAGCGAGTAAAATTGTAACAGGAAAAATCAATAGAAAGATAAATTCTCTTATGAGAAAGAGGAAAAGATATATAACTGACTAATCATTTATTTATTTAATAAATGTATATATATATATATATATATATATATATATATATATAACCAATGGTACTTAACTGTATATAGAAAATCATCCACGTTTGCAGAAAAAATTCGACTCTTTCTCTCTCTCTCCCTCTCTCTCTTTCCTTCTTTCTGACAAGTTCTTTCGTTATACGAACATTTCAGGATACCAACGTTTCGATATTCGTCCATGTAGAAAATGAGATCTTACAGTGAGTCTCGTTTCACCGTTGACTGCTCTTTGGTAAGAAAGAAAAAAAAGAAAAAGAAAAAAGGAATAAAGAAAAAAAAAGGAAAAGAAAAAGGAAAAGAACAAAGTGTTGAGCTTTGCCTATCTCAGCACGGTCTAATTTTAGTGAAGAAAAAAAAAATCGTAAAAACGTTCGACTTGTCCTCTTCCTCGTCTCTTCTTATTCTTTCTTTTATTTGGAAAATCGATCGAAAACCGTCGGTTAGAACAGAGAACGATTTTCATGCCACTTGGTGAGAAGAGCGTGAAAGCTCGATAAAGTTTTCTCGGATAAAAACGGTCGTAAGTATAATGGCCGGTAAGCCGTGGTAATCCCTTCTTCTTCTAAGATAGATGCGCAACTTCTTCCGCCCTTAGCTCCCGCATAATCGGTCGCATAAGCACGAAGATTCCACTTTACGTGTTATCGATGCTTCTACGTATGCACGTAAGTGTATATGTAACTATATATATATATATATATATATATATATATATATATATATATATATATGTATATATATATGTGCGTATATATTTGTGCGTATATATTACGCATAAACATAAGAAGAAAAAAAAAAGAAAGAAAGTGTAATATTATAAATTATTCTTAAAATAACGATTCTTTTTTTTTTAACGGATAAGTAAATCTATGTAATGTAAGTAGTTACATATTAAATGAAGTTTTATCGAGTGGATATACAAGAAAGCGATTTATATCTTTATTATCATAATATCAGGAAACACTATATTATCAAACTATTAAAAACTTTCTTTAAAACGAGCTTGAACTCCATTTTTTCTTTCTTTTTTCTTTTCTTTTCTTTTCTTTTCTTTTCTTTTCTTTTCTTTCTTCCTTTTTTTTTTCTTTTACAACCATTTCCATCCTGGCCATATCGAATTCGTTTCTTCTAAAGACATTTGGAAAGTTAACTTAGGATATTAAGCACTATAGAAGGAAAACTTTTCTTTGCTTTTTTCTTTCTTCTTCTACAAAAAGATAAATAATAATCGTAAATATCAACAAGCGATATCTCACTCGATTAAATCGGATGAATCCTTTCGATTTATGTACATATGCAACGCTTAAATAAATTTATATTCCAGTCGATTATCTACGGTCATATATTTATTGAAATCGATAATATAAAATATTGATGTAAAGGAATAGAATAATTACATCAATATTAAGCAAAAATATATATGTTTATGCTGTATGACTACAGAGGTAAATAGGTTTCACATAATTTATTATAAATTTTACAAGAGTTCGATATTATATAGGTATATTATTTTGTTTTTGATACCTTATAAGAATTTCGTATAATCTATCATTTTATTTCTGTCAATAAAAATCTTCATATGCAAAATATGCAAAATGATTTATGTTAAAAAATGTTGCCCTCTATTATTAAATTATCATGAATTATTTAATATATCATTATCAATATAAAAAATGTATTTCAGCATATCGAAATAACTACTAATCGTCCTCGATTTAGGTAGTATAGATAACAATATCAAGAATGATATATATATATATATATATTTATGATGATTCAATAAAAAAACGGATAAACGCTCCTAATGATCGTACTTGCGTTTGGCGTTTTAGCCACGCATTAGCACGTTTGGCACGCTCACTAAACGAGCTCTCTCTCTCTCTCTCCCCTCTCTCTCTCTCTCTATCTGGTTGAATGTTTGCTATCAGACTGGAAAACACGGCCACAGTGGGCTTCGCTAGTATTAGCATAATTTTCCTGTCGTGCAAACAACGACAAACTAGCTTGCGATCAATGTTCCAAAATTCCATCCAAATCCAGAACGGATTTCGTGGCTTAATGTTTGTTTAATCCTCAATCTTACAATCATGACAGATGAAAATTGTTAATAATAAATTAAATAAATTTATATAATAAACGATGACTTGGTTCTTTTGATTTCATACAAATCAAATCATACAAAAAAATAAATATTTTCAATAAATCCTCCGATTGAATTTAATTTCTCTTTATTTCATTCCTTTTTCTTTGTTTTCGTTAAATGCAATTTTGTTATGCGTTCGAGAAATCATTTTAATTCTCTGTGATTTTCTCTGTTGAAATGTTACCACCTCTCTAACCCCCAAAAACGATACTAATTAATTCTGGCCACGCCGTAGCATTCTCGCTGAATCGCATTTCCATCTGGGCAAGCTGGTTAAATTTTCATAAATCATAATACCTATCGGGCTACTGCTTGTTAAGTAGAATAATAAATCCACTTATGATTGTAATTCCATCGTGATTCTGCTTAATAATAAGTAATTTGCCGGAATTGTAATTTGACTAGTCTGTATCGTCTTACAATACGTGGACTGTGAGTGTTTTTCTCATGATTATCCTCAATTTATTCAGAAACAATTCAAAGAGACTCGATGTGCCAAATCGATGTTAACAAAATCGTGAATAGGCAAGCACAATTTTATCAAGTATCTGTATACGTTATCTGTGCATTTGTTATCTATAAGTGATGTGTATATGTGCATACCTATACGCTCTCTCTCTCTCTCTCTCTCTCTCTCTCTCTCTCTCTCTCTCTCACTTATTCCTTTCTTTTCAATCTGCATTTAATTTATCTCCATCTATGTAAGCTAATCATATGACTTCGAATGACAACGTGTATTATACTATACTACATTGTTAAAATCATCAATCACGGTGAAAAGTGAGAGTTAATCACTTTATTACTTTCCTTCGCATACTTTAAACTCATGTAACTCGATCATGCATACCTCAACAAATTAGTAGTCAGCTATATTATCAATGACTTTCCATAGCTTTGAAAACGTCACGTCGATCAAAGAAAATGATAAATATAGAAAGATAAGAGATAATCATGTGATAAAAATTCATCTAAACTTTGAAACTATACGAGTATCTTAAGGATAAACAAAGAAACGAAATATTTGCTTGGTTAAAGTATTTTCCTAAATGAATTATATTCTTTAATTATTTCTTTTTCTTTCGTTTTTCTTTTTTTATCGGAAACTATGTTTCAAGATCAACGTATAAGATCAAAATGTGAATGCAGAAATAAATAAATATATTGATTTGATTTTGTCTTTTCTAGTTGTTTATCTACTCTCTGTTTTTATCTGTCTTACCGTCTCTCTCTCTCTTCCTTTTAGGACTACTGGAAATATTTCATTGTCTATTTATTCTTTTTTATTTGTTTCCTCTTCTTGTTTATCTATTTGTCTTCTCTCTCTTTCTCTTTCTCTCTCTCTCTCTCTCTCTCTCTCTCTCTCTCTTTATGTCAACCTGGTTACTTTTCTTTCGTTGTTTACCTGTTTATCTGTTTCTCTCTCTCTCTCTTTCTCTCTCTCTCTCTCTCTCTTTCTCTCTCTCTTTCTCTCTCTCTCTCCAATTGTACCTAACAAAGATTACGATGATTCTTATCACGAAATCTTATTCGAGAGAAAGTCGAATATGCGGTAAAGTATTCTTGAGACTCTTGAGAAAGTTTGCGATCGATGAAAACGTTTTGCTTTAAAGCGATCGTCCCTTTTAAAAAGTCTAAGCAAGACTCTAACTTTTCTCCTACCTTTTATGCCGACTCAAGAAGACCAAACCTCATCCTTCCAAACTTTTTTCCAGGTCGTTCATAATGGACGACTTTTTACGCTGATCGAAAACTTCTCGATTTCTTAATCAGTTAATAATAAAAAGTTTTCACTTCTGAATAAAATCTTTTCGATTATCGTACATTTAAAATTAACATATAGCAGTAAGAGTAATAAATCAATCGAAATTATTGAAGTTACTACGATAAATGAATATTAGTAAATTTTTTATTGTATAATAAATTTGATACCTACTTTATCTATTTCAATTGTATATATCTATTTATTTATATACCAGAACGATGATCTAAGTCGTAATATATTATCCCGATAGATAAACAAATAATGCAACTGTCCGAAAAAGAAAAAAAAAAGAAGTACCTTTATTCTCTTTTAGAAGATTCTCTTAGAACATCCAAAAAGAATAAAAAAATATCAGGAATAGTATCGAACAATGAATGATTCACTTAAATTTCTTTCTCTTCTTTTTTGATCGAAAAGATTTTCAATAAGCTGATCAGTCGATACAAGAAACAACAGATGATTTATCTAAAAGAACGAAAATTCATTAAGAATCACGTCTAATCGATTTGATATAACAATTATAATAAATTATAACAAAAAAGTTTTTCTTTTCTTTCATCTAATCATAAATCATCTGAGACATTTTTACATTTTAAAGTTCGTTAAAATTTTATATCTCTTCGAGGAAGAAAAAGATTCTGTTACTTAGATACGATGTAAAGTATTCTTACACGTGTTTTACGATTATAAATGGGCCATAGTTTTGGGTCCATGACTCTGGGGAAAAGTCAAATAAAAAAGATCGATGCTATGTTTCGACAAGTTGTAGTTTTGCACTAACAGTAAGAATCCTAGTACTAGGAATGGACCAACAGCTCAGCACCACCACCATCGACTTTCGACCGGAAGAGATCTAATGTTACGATTCTCTCTTCCTTTCTCTCTCTCTCTCTCACTCTCTCTCTCTCTCACTCTCTCTCTCTCTCTCTCTCTATCTCTCTCTCTCTCTCTTTCTCTCTCTCTTTTAACGGATACTGGCTTCGAGCCCGACTATCCTTACGGAAATGTCCTCCCACTTTGCCTGCGGTCTACGAAGTTGCTACCGATTTCCGCTGAATCTCTGACTTTTCAGTCGGAACTTCGAAAGGAGAAGGAGTGAGGATAGAAAGAGAAACTTGGGTGAATTGTACGTGAACATAACCGAACTAGCGAAAGGAATATTTTATCTTTCGGCATTCTTTTCGAATTGTTACGTAAAAATTCTTTCCTACGCCAAAATTTTATCTCTAACAATGTATATATGTATGTCTCATATTATCATAAAAAATAAAGCAAAAAAATCATAAGGAATATTATAGGTGTGTTTGTATGTGTGATTCGTTTCTCGATTAAATTTATTTAATTAATTTAAAAGATATTTCATATATCTTTTTTTCCCCATATGTTTTTAATATATAAGGATCTATGGAAATTATATTTCACCATAACCGGTGACGCTTTGATATTTACGATTTCCTAGATGGCTACATCTATACGTCAAATGTCGAGAAGCTTTCCAATATATAGCACGTTTCCTGGGACAGGCCAAATATATCCGTTGAATGTCAGCAAACAGATATCCTAATATTTACTAGATGTGTACCTCAGTATGAAGGAAGGATAACGGAAGGATCGATGATTATCTAGCGAATTTGACGAGTCGATTCTGGTTATGTTCTTTGTAAAAAGATTATTGGAAAAATATGACGAGGATTGATCGTACGTAAAACAAAAAAAAAAGAAAGGAAAAAGAAGTCAAGTCGGACTTGTCAGCCGATTTGAAAGAATTTCAATATGTATCGAAGATATCCAGAGCGCTTCTTTTTGTAATTCTAAAGGATTTTCGTGATATCTTTTCGACACATTGATGTATTTCTTCATCAACTCATTTTTGAAAGTAACCACTTCGAAGTTACAGAATCAGGTTAGAGAATTCAAGATAAGGTTACATTGGGTTAAGGAAAAATCACTCGAACGCTTCCAATAAATTTTCGCCGGATAAAGAGGATTACGAGATTCGCAATTAAGGAGTATCCGTTTAGCTCAGAAATTACTCGGCGAACGAATTATAATCGAAAGAATTTATTTCCGATAAAATATTATCTTCTCTTTAATAATTACTTCGAACTTCACGTTAGATATGATTACGTTTAATTAATTGCTTACTTAATAATATATATATATATATATATATATATATATATATATATATATATTATTAATATATATATATAATTACAATCAGAAATAACGAAAAAAATACAATTATCGATTTATGTTTTTTTAACGATAAAAAAATTAAAAAAAAGGAAAAAACAATGCTTCGATTATCACAAACAAACTGAAGATCAGAAACATCTTACAGAAGTTTTTAATTTTCATAATATTAATTTAACATAGTAAGAAAATAAGTTTTTTAATTACAAGATGAGCATCTTAGTTTCAAGTTTTCATCAAGAATCTTCTTATTTTCACGTTAAATTATAAATCGTCGATTTCCTTAAACGTTCCTTCCTGAATCTACGAAGGAAAGTTAATGAAAAGTGAACTTTGCGATTCAGGGAGAACAAGGAGAGGGGAAGTTACTTAAACGTTCGAGGAACAACCTTCTCTCCGAGTTCCTGTTTGAGGAAAAAGGAAGAGGAAGTTGAAGAAAAGGAAAGGTTTGCCATTGACCTGAAGCGTGAGTAATGATGTTCTGTCGAGATTTATGACAGGAGAGAGAGATGGAAAGCCTTTAGCAAGACACACGAGCTTCGCTAGCAAAGTTGGCTTGCTATAAATTGTCCCTCCCCCATCTTTTTGATCTTTTTTTCGCATCGACAAGAAATTGGACCTTTTTCTTTCCTTTTTTTTTCTTGGGCGTGCAACCGAACGTTAACCGTGCTTTTCTATGCAAGTTCGTAGAGCGCATATATCATTTTTTTCGCCTACAAGTCGTTTGATCTTTTTTTGTGTAGGTACGTTTACTTACTTTATCCTCGATTGTTCTGTTAAATATGGGAGTTAGAAATAATAGTCTACCATTAAAACTTCTTTCTTATTTTGTTATTATCGTAATATGCGATATCAATTAGCTTTTTGATTTTTTATAAATAATATTTATAGCTTATATTTTTATGAATATAATTCGAAATAAGATAAAATAATTTATCAAAACAATTATTGTTATATATATATATATATATATATATATATATATATATATATATATGTATATATATATATATTGCTATTGGATTATATATAGATTGTGTCACTATTATATTTATTATTATTAATTAATGTGTATAATTATTAATTGTCTTTGCTTCTGTAAAGATCTACAAATAAAAATAAAAAAAATATCAAGCATAAAGGATTAACGAATGTAGTATTTTCATCATTTCGTTTGATCTACTTTGAACATAAAAATTCAGAATTTACGCTCGCAATGGAAGCTAGAATTTTACTTCTAATGAGAAAAATCCACTCTTTCGGATTCGCGTAGCTTGCAAAAATTTCGCGAAACACGAAAGTAAAGAAGAAAACGCGATTTCATTTCATAAAATCGCCATGAAATGAAATACTTTTTTGTCCGTGGTCATCGTTGCAGTAAGTTTATGATCCAACATGAATACCATAACGCGATGTCGTACCAATTTATTGTCTCTTGAAACTCTAGCTGCGTTTATATAAAATCTGCACGCCTCTCATTCATAAATTGTCGCCGTTAAAACTCAAACGGAAGAAACTGTTAACGTCGTTAATTCATTCGTATCATTTTCAGATATATAAATCCCCTAATTTCTCGCTCTGTCGTTCGAGATATATTTATTAAAAAAAAAAAAAACAAAAAAAACAGAAGAAAAAATAACTTCTCGTCTATCTATTGCATGTGTTTAAAATATCTTTTTGCAAATAATTTGTTTCTTTTTTTTTTCTTTCTCTTATTAATACATCAATTTGAATAACTAGGCGCACTGCATGCAAATATGTCTTTTAAATAATTACGCATAAATATTAACTACAATAATTTGTATTAAGTAGAATAGGCTTATTATGATTATCATGATTACATCTCAATATCATAATTAATTATAATTGTCAATGAAAGACGTGGTATAAAGTCTTCCAGTCCTTATGAAAATTTCAGGAATGTATAAGCTGGACGAGCTCCAAAGGGGGATTCTTTTTTATATGCAGATATCCATTGTTTGATCTCAATCGAGCGTGTGCTCGAGATACGCCCTGTATTGTCTGATCTTTTTCCTTTTCTCTCTTTTTCTTTCTCTCTTTATCTCTTTCTATTTCTCTTTCTTTCTCTCTCTCTCTCTCTCTCTCTCTCTCTCTCTCTCTGTTTCCCTCTCTCTCTCTCTTTCTCTCTTTCTTTCTCACTCTCTCTTTATCTATCTCTTTATCTCTCTCTCCTTCTTTCTCTCTCTCTCTCTTTTTCTTTCTCTCTCTCTTGCTTTTTGCTTTTTACGATGACAATTCTGAAGGGTACTCATTCCTGAGCAGCACAGAAAATGGAATTCTCCGTGGATTTCTCATGCGTACCAATGGGATCTAAGGCCGCGTGCAAGAGCATACGGGATGAATGCTCACAAGCGAGAATGTGTTGGAACGTTGTATGCATTGCACACGCACGCGCATTTTCTACGTACTATCCCAATGACGAGCACACATTCAAAGAAATTCAACCCTCGCAGTTCTACCGACTAGCATTCGACGTACACAACTGATATTTCCATCGAGATAAATTTCTCCTTTTTTTTTATTTTTTTTTTTATTTCTTCTTTTTCTCCATCTATTGTTTTCATATGTGAACGTTATTTTTCAGTTTGATGCCTGTCAAATCGGCTAAATGTTTGAAACATCTCCGAACATCCATTGACAAATTTGACGGGTATTACTTTATCGACTGATAATGGGATATTGACGGATAAAATATAGATTTATGTATCTTACATTAGATTATAGAAAAATAATAAATTATACGAATGTGGTAATGATTATTACGAAGAAGAAATAGATGTAGGAAGATAATAATCTTTTCTCTCTCTCCCTATCTCTCTCTCTCTCTCTCTCTCGCTGTCTCTCTCTGTCTCCCGATCATTATTTTTTTTTGTTAGAAATATTATTTTTATATTAGTTCTTAAAAACTATTTAACTTCTACATTTTTTGACATCAGGATTAATATTATTACACGAATAGATTAAAACGATAGATACATATGTATAATTGCTTTTTTGTTTGTTTCTATAGTTATTATTTCGTTTTATAACGAGATCAATATATCACACTATTATAGAATTGCTATTCAAAATAGTATAATATGAAAAGAAGTCGATTATATATAATTATTATATTATATATAAAGTCGATTAGATACATTTAATTAAACGTTAAATACTAATTGCAATGCAAAATGAAACGTTTGATGGTGCATTATATGCAGTTAAATTCATTGTTAAATTTATTGTAATTAATATTCGTGAAAGAAAAACGTAAAACCAACATGCGTTTTAACACAGATCGAGTTATTGAAAAACTCTACTCGTAAAAGATTCGAAATTCTGTATAACCGGATAGGAGCGAGGATTCGCAAACAAATAATCATGTTATGGAGAAATGCCAAATATTGCTTGACTTGATCTTTTTCCGCATGAGTAAGAATCATAAACTGTTCGACATATTTGAAAATGTTGAGAGATCAGACATAACTCTTATCTATGCATATTATACATTAATAAAATTTTAATTCTCGGTAACATTGTCTATTATTAATCTGTAAAAACGTAATAAATAGTAAAATGTAAATATATAAGATTCATGATAGATGTATTCTGATCAGTATTAAAAAGAAAAAAAAATGATTTTAACCCATAAACAAATACATTGATAATCATCGATAATAATCGACATATTTTTTAATATAAAAATTCTAAGATACCATATAGAAATACTATGACCGGTATTACTATATAAAGAAATTCGTTTCGTACATTAATCATTATGAATGATCATTCAATAAAAGCTTAAGAAAAATCGACTTTTTTTCGGGAGAATACCTACATTTGTTGATCGGACACGACTTTTCTATATGTGTCTGTTTCGTAGAGTTAGGGATTATATCGATATGTATGTGGACTGGCACTTCGATATCCCGTAGGATATCCGCTATGAAACTTTTCCGATTCATCATTGGTGTTTCTCCTGACGTGAGCAGGTTACTCTTTCACGTTTTGGGCAACTCCTATCAACGACCTGACTAGAACTCTGTCGAACAAATAGCATCCGAAGCCCGGGAGACAAAGTACTATACGTTATGTTATGATTTTGTTTTCGATTCTGGAGTGTATGTATATATATATATATATTTTTTTTTTTACTTTATTAAAGAGAATAAAACAATTTTTACGAGTGTTTCGAATCGTTGAATAAACGTTCTCTTCAACCCATGATTTTTTGTTATTGTAGAAATTTAAAACACGAAAATATTATACCAATTATTAAATAGATATTAAAGCACTAGTAACAGTAAAATTACATTGTCATAATTTTTTTTTATAAAAAATTAAATTGTTGCATATTTATAACATTGCATAATAAAATACGTTGAATATTAATATAATATATCGTAATTTGTCATCAAGGATCATTCATGCTAGTGTTAATAAAAAAATAATAAATTATAGGTTATCTTGAAATAATAAGTAAATAATAAGTAAAATAAATAATAGGTTATCTTAAAATAATAAGGTATCTATCGTTAAATAAAATCATCGCTCGAGAATTTATCGATTTAACAAAAAAAAAAAGGAAAAGAAAAAGAAAAAAAAAACAGGAAGATACATTTCATTATCTTAAGATAATGATAAAAAGTTGAGAAACATGGTCCCAACGGTATCATTAGTCGAACCTCCCTGATTACGAATAAGGGTGAACGTAATGAATGATGTGCCTTATTAATCTAATAATGAAGTAATCTTCCGTGGGATATAAATGACTGGGATGTTGAAAGATAAGGAAGGAACCTGGGAATATTAACGAAGAATAACAATTTTATCTCGTTACCGACATTCGTTGGAGTGAACAAAGCTAAACGAATAATGGACGAAGGTAAACGGTATTTACTACATCAATATTTCGCTCATTCATTCGTTCATTCATTCATTCATTCGCTTTTAACATACTTTCAAGATTTAAGTTTCTTGTTTTTGAATTTATTCGTTCCGGTTAAAATCCGTAAATATCCATAAATAATACGAAATATTAAATACTACACATAATATTTGATGTCCACCTTTAAATCTGTTTTTACGTTTACGTTCTGATAATGAACGTGACGTAATTAACTACTATGAGTCCTTTTATCGCTATAACTTTCCTTTTATAATTCGTTACTTATTAAAAAAGTTAACCGTATTTTCAAACGTATTCACATATATTCAAATAGCTAATTTCATAATTTCGTAAGGTATAACTCAACTGCTATGATCTTGCTATCTCCCTTCCTTGTACATACAAACTTTTAATGTTAGTTTTTCTCTTTTTTCTTTTGCTTGTCTATTTAAAAACGTTCTCTTTTCCTACTTGGAAAATTGTCGAGACAAGAAATCTTTCAACGCAACAACGACGACGGCGACGTCGACGACGACGACGACAACGACTAAAAGACGATGAAGCTTCGTGATTTATTTTTCTTTGCCAATTTAAAAAAAAAAAATTGAAAAAGAAAAATTTACAAATTGTACGTATCTCGTTTTACGAATTAATTGAAATAATGAGTTGGAAGTAGATTTTGTTTTGGAGTCATTAAATATGATTGATAATAATAACTATTAATATTGATTTATTATGATATTTTAGGTTTAATTGAATACGTATGATTAGGATTTTGCGGAAAAAGGAAGTAGGAAAAGTAATTGAGGAAAGATTAATCTATGGAAGGAAAGGTTGTGACCATTGAGAGATGTTGGGATGGGACGTTGGAAAATTAATCGAATTATACCATACGATCGTACTTACATTTTATAATAATAATGATAATAGTAATAATATAGTATAATATAATAATAACGATAATTATAGTAACGATAATGAAGGTATTAACTTTATATATTACAGTAATAAGTGAAACGTAAGAACTTACAATTCAGATTTTTCTTACGTAAATTTTTATATCGTTATAAATGTAGCAAGAACTTTTATTAAAAATAAAGAGACAAACGGTTAGATCTTCCATTCTCTTTTTCCATTTTCTTCTAAATTAAGATAAAAAGAAAGAAGGTTCTGAAATAAAATTTTCTCTAAGTTGTAATTACTATCGATCGATCTCGAAGTTTTCTCTCGTAGCCTCAATGAAAGTGCAACTACGTGCGAAGAAAATAAAGAAATCCTTGAAAAAGAAGAAAAAGAATGTAAAAGGAAAATGGAATTACGTTAGATTGACAGATGAGTAAAAGCCGTGGCAATGAATGGACGTGTTGGTACGAACAACGTGAGAATGATAAATGCGAAATGGCCTACAGTGTGACGCGATTTGTTCTATACGTTTTCAATGAAACAAATAGATGTGTAATTTAAAGCATTCGATCAATTAATTCCTATTGATCGAAAGCGTATATTGAGAATCATACTTTTTCTCCACAAAACGATCCAAAAGAATAGATAATCCAAAAGAATGACAAATAACGCATTTATCGTGATCATATTTTTCGAAGTACGATTCGTACAAAAAGAAGTTGAAATTAAAGCTTAAAAAACAACACACACACACATATATATATATATATATAAATAGATATAGATAGATACATAGACGTGTAGGAGACAAATAAGAAAGAACTTTTCGAAAAAATTACAATATCACAAGTAAAATGAGATAAAATTTTCATAGAGCAACACTATTATAAGGAAAAATTTCATACTTTCGTAAAGAGAAGAAAAACAGAAGAAAATTTATTGGAAAATACAAAAGAACTGAGAGGAATGGCTGAAGTTATACTATCGAAGTTACGGAAAGCAAAGGAAAACGGCAGAGAGAGAGAGAGAGAGAGAGAGAGCGGGAGAGAGAGAGAGAGCGGGAGAGAGAGAGAGAGCGGGAGAGAGAGAGAGAGAGAGAGAGAGAGCGGGAGAGAGAGAGAGAGAGAGAGGGAGTAGAGAGTAGAGAGTAGAGCGTAGAGAGATAGATATACACAAGGTTAGATACCAACTTATGTAGGTGAATTCAAATGGCTAGCTAGACCGAGATTTGATTTGTTTCTGGAGTACGAATGTAAATCTTCGGTATCGTTAGTGGCCTCAGAAACTAGCTGTCTAAACATGACTTGCATCTCAAGTAAGATAACTGTTTGCTATCTGAAAATACCTACTTCTTCTTCTTATTCAGAAAAAACTTCAGCAAATTTAGAATCGTGACTGGTTATCCTAACTAACATCACTTCATCACTAACTTATCCTAAGAAAATCAATGTAAAAGATAAAAGAAATCGAACGATTTTTATAAACATTGTTATATCATATATTTTTATTTCCAACTCGAATGAAGCATCGATACTATTCTGATAATAATAATTCGTTCGTCCTTTCTTCTTCCTTTTCTTCTTTTTTTTTTTTTAAGGACTTCGGATTATTCGTGTTATCGTCACTTAGCATAGCTTCAGGTGTCTAAAGAAGTTATCAAGAAATATTAGCCCAAAAGTTTGCTCTCGATAGTTCTTTTTTTTTTACTTTTTTTTCTCTGAGTGAACACCCTGCAAAAAGTGGTTCACGTACCGAAGACGAGAAGAGCATAAGCTAAAATTGAAGAGGAAACTTTCATAAGGCTCCAATTCAAAAGTTCGAGACGAGTCTTCCCTCTCGTCTTTACCAACGTTCTTAACTCCCTTCCACTTTTACTACTACTTCTTTTTCTTCTTTTTTTTTCATCTTCTTTTTCTTGTTCTTCTTATTCTTCTTGTTCTTCTTCTTCTTCTTCTCTCTTCACGTTTCATCTGATTCTTAGAAAGATCCAAGATCCTCGACATCAAAGGCTACTCGACTTAAAATTGAAGAAAGTAATCTTTTGATATATTAAACGACGAATCGTCGCCTTTGAAAATTAAATAAAGTTATCGCCTTCGAAAGAAATGGGAAAATGTAATATATGTGATTTGTGTCTCTTATATACTTCCATGTTCATTTTTTAATATCTCATTTGTGAGAAACAATTTCTATCGCTAGAAATAAAGTTCGTTCTATCTTCGTTTATATCGTCGATCAAATTTTTATATAAGAATAATAATGTCCAGTTCTATCGAATAAGTACGATCGATCTATCGTAATAAACTTTAAAGTTACAGGACGTGAATTTATGATGAGAAGTTTAAAAAGTTACGAGTATATGAAAATACTCAAGCAAATTATTCTAGAGAATGCAATCTCTTTCAAAAAAAAAAAAAAAAAAAAAAAGAGGTAAACCAAAAAAATTCCTTTATATTACGAAATCTTTGTCTGTATTATTAAAGCTATATAAGATCTATTCAGATTAAATGATTAATAATCCACGTTCTATTATCTTACGAATGGTGTATAAAAATTGGATGGAACTGTCGCATTTCAATAGAAATATTCAATAGACGTATTCAAAGAAATAGGAATTTTGGTTATTTAAAGTTTATTACCGAAAAAATTTATTGGAATTTGACGAATTACATGCCAATAAAAGCCATATTTACGTTTTTATTAGGATATTTCATAAATGAAATATTAACTCGGTTATTTGTTTTACGAAATGAGACTGACAAAATGACAATATTTGTATTACCTGTAAAAAACAAAATGATTAATTAAAAAACATTATAAAAAATATATAACATGGAGTCTTTGAACGTATCGCATCCAATTTGATGATTAAAAGGAAAAAAAAGAAAAAAGAAACAAAAATCATATTTTCAACGAACAATACAGTCTTTCTTTTTCTCTCTCTCTCTCTGTGTTTCGCTTAACACGCAACGTATTTTTCAGCAACTTTTATCACCCCTGGTAAAACCAACAATGCCGAGAAAAATGTACTGACAAAAGTTTCATCGGTTCAACAGGACAGAACTGTTTTTTCTTTTTTTTTTCTTTTTTTTCTTTTTTTTTTCTTTTTTTTTCTTTTTTATCATATTCAATCTATCCCCAAACGATAGCAAAAGAGACGTGAAAATTCGTATCGAATGTGATGCCGATTTGAACACATACACAGGCAACATTTTGAAGAATTATCTCACATCCATCAGGTGTTCAATAATGCGAACTCTTTTCATCTGAAATAAAATCAGTGACGGAATCGAAAAATTAAAAATAATTGTAAATCATCGTCGAAATTATTCGCGATCGAATATAAATATTTTAATATAGTAAAGGGAGAATATATACAGGCAGAAAAATCTCTAGGATTTGCTTTGAGAATAAAAATTTTATAGGGAAAAACATGAACTTGTCCATCCACGTCCACGTACGACGAAATTTCTCTGAAAATCGCTCGAAATTCAATTCACTTGTACGTCCGCCATACACGAAACTGGATTTGCCATGTGCGTGTTGCTACGAAACATTACGAATGAAAAACTATTGAAGAAAAGACAAAAAATGGAGGTTAACGATAAAATAAATAATGTAATAAAGATAGAAAGAGAGAGAAAATAGAAAAAAAAATATTGAAGGAATATGATAAGATAATCAGAAATTAACTAAATTTGTTTCCATTTGCAGAATTTTTACGTGATTTAAACTATAAATATCGTAATTATTGTCTTAGTAAATAATAATCTCCACAAAATTTGCGCTTTATTATATTTTTTATTTGCAGTTTATATATATATATAAACCATATAAAATTATTAGACATTCATATAAGAACATCAGTATCTTAAATAATGTGAAAAGAGACAATGAAATAGTATAAGTAATTTTTTAAAATAATTCAAACGAACAAAAATAAATAATACGATATAAAATTAAAATATTAATTTTTCAAGGACGAATTTAATATAATTTTTCCTTCTTCTTTCTCTTTTCTTTTTCTCCTTCTCTTTTTTTCAATTTTGAGATTTGTCAGTGGCCAAGAAGCTTTTCAAACAGCTTAGCCAAGGGGAAATCTTGCATCGCTAATGGGATCGGACAACGCGGTCTGAATCGTATTCTTCGACCTCTTACCTTCATTTCAAATTAACAATCGTATATTGCTTTCCGTTTCGAACTTGAGCAGCTTAAGTTGAATAACAGATTATATGTAAAATATCGAGCAGTCCAATAAAATGCAAAAAATAAATATAATACTTGAGGAGACAGAAATTCTAAATAAAAATTATCGTACGATAATGTTTTCGAATCTTTTCAAATATAAACAGTTAATTAATTAGAAATATAAAAAATTTAATCGTTATAATAAATGTCAAATTATAATGATAATTTTTATATATAATTAATAACGATCTATCTGATTAATTTTTAGATTCTTTTTAAATACATAAAAAAATTTTTTATATGTTTTAGTTGCCGGAGCATCCGCAGAGTCGACGCAGGAGAGAAAAGATTCCATTTTTTACGTTCACGGACGAAGTAAATCTACAAATAGATCGTCACGTTCCATCTTATCATCATCTTCATCGATGTCCTCGTCCTCGATGTCGATTTCGTCATCCTCTGAAAGAACTCTCCATAGAATTTTTAAAACGACACCCTGGAGCAACGACGGTAGCACACAAACATTCGGATTGGCTCATGGATCTTCAAGGAAGATGCTAGAGGAAAACTCGGAAAAGACGCAAACGACAATCCAAAATTACCTTTCGAATGAATCGAGCTCTTTCTCGTCTTTGAGAAATCGTCCCGAATATTCTGTCACCGAATCATCCAAAAATTTCGACGTTTCTAGAATATCGATAAAAGAAACGTCAAAAATTTCAAAAAACATGCCGATCTTTTCTACGATTGCCGACGTAAGTTCGTTTTTAGTTTTTATTTTTTATACATTAGTATTATATTATTATATTATTAATAGTATTATATTATTAGTATATTATTAACTTATTACTATATATAATAGTAAAATAAAAAATAAAAGTATAAACAATTACTTAAATATTCATGTGATATCATGTTACAGTAATTCATCAATAACATAATTTCTTTTAATATTATGATTGACGATGTTAAATAAATTTTATTGAAATAAATTTACGAATATTCTTTAGTTTCCACTAAAATTCTAATTCAAATGGTAAGAGGTAATTACTTTTTTGCATAATGAATATATTCGTTATAAAGAAAAAGAAAAAGAAAAAGAAAAAGAAAAAGAAAAAGAAAAAGAAAAAGAAAAAGAAAAAGAAAAAGAAAAAGAAAAAGAAATTGCTATCTCTTCTCATGACAAGTATATTCGTTAATGAATAATACAAAATAAGAAAATAATAATAAATGGTCGACAGGAAAATAAATAGAAAAGTTCGTTCGAGTCAAGAGTTCGCAAAGAAAAATTTGCCATTTCCATAAAACGTTCAAGCGCGATTGAAAAATGAAATAGTTGAAAGAGTTCTTGAAAGTTGGTATCGATGTACTCTCGTAAATCTTAAACTCTTATCGAATGACTTTTATTCGTGTAAATAAAGCTGCATATAAGCTCTCGAAGTCTCTGAATAGTAGGCTGTATACGTGCTATTGGACATTCTTTATTCCTTCTCTCATGACTGATCTAAGAAATAACAAAAAATAAAGTAAATAGGAAAGAAAAATAGAAACGTGCCTTCTTGAGTTTGAATGTTGCACGTAAAATTCATTAAAAATATTCAAGAATAAAATACTCAAACATCTTCTACTAAATAATCATTTGGCAATACGTAATAGCTATTATAGATACACGCGTGTGTATAACATATGCATGTATATATATATACATATATATATATATATATATATATATATATATATATATATATATATATATATCGTGCTGCACCTGAGGCTCGACAATATCGAGCTATAACCGTTACCAATAAGGCAAACTCATGGTAATATCTATAATTTAACACTATCGATATACCTATCGTACATAGCTTCCTCCAATTCGAGTTTAATTAATGACCTGACATTCGTATATTGGTAGATTGCAAGTTCATCCATTCGATAGATTTTACATAATGTAATGGTAAAAGCATACTGGCGATTCTCGATCTTTGATTAATCATGAAATACTCTATTCCAATCTCTTTCCCAGTTGACAATTAAATCAATTAATTAATAAATTAATATACACATCAAAATAATTCTACATCTTTTATTTTCCCCTTCAAAATTTTTATTACCGAAACGTTTTTTCATAAATTTCTACAGATAGTCCCAACTACGGAGAGTCGAGGAATATCAACAGAAATATTCTCTAGGACGACAACCACGTCGATGCTATTATCATCGTCAAGGGACGACATATTTCGACGTCGTCAAATGAGACACGCCGCAGACAAATGCGAGAAATTTCTAATCGGCGACGAAGCTAAGAGAGAATTCTACAGTCCGAATTATCCGAATCCTTATCCGAATCATACGGAATGTGTCAGAGTTCTCGAGGGTAAGTTTAATCAAAATAAAATAAATAAATAGTAATAATAATAATAATATTAGTAATAATAATAGTAATAATGGTAATTATAACAATAATAATAATAATAATAATAATAATAATAATAAAATAAAGAGATAGAAGAAAAAATTGAATAAAAAGAAAAGAAAAGAAAAGAAAAAAAAACTCGAAAAGAAATTATTATTCCTGAAGGGAGTT